>NC_133464.1:5000-197500 GCF_048565385.1 Saimiri boliviensis | reverse complement strand
TAGAATCCCAGCACTTTGGGAGGCCAAGGCGGGTGGATCACTAGGTTAGGAGTTCAAGACCAGCCTGTCCAATATAGTGAGGCCCTGTTTCTACTAAAAAAAAAATACAGAAATTACTTGGGCATGGAAGCATATGCCTGTCATCCCAGCTACTCGGGAGGCTGAGGCAGGAGAATCGCTTGAAGCCGGGAGGTGTAGGCTGCAGTGAGCCGAGATGGTGACACTGCACTCCAGCCTGGGCGACAGAGACTCTGTCAAAAAAAGAAAAAAAAAAGCAGTATCGAGGCCCAGGCTGGTTACTATTCTTGCCACTCCTGCTTTTTTTCTTCAACTAGCAGAGCAGGTGACCATAGTCCTTGGGCAACCTGCTTGAAGCAAAGTGCCCTCTGCCACTCCCTTCATGAGAGTGTGGCAGGATTGACTGAGGCTGGCTTTGCACTTGCATTGTAAACTGGCCATGTGAGAACTCAGCTGCACACTGGCCAGTGGCACCAGGCTCTGTTGCCTTTCACTCGCTCCCCGGTGCTCAGCTAGCATTGATTGAGTGCCTGTGATGCAGCAGTCAGTGCCCACCTGCCTCACCCTTGGCTGCTGTGTGGACCTGGACTGCCCTTCAGCAAAGCCTGCTCTGCCTGAGAGGAAAGGAAGAGGCCCATGCCCACCAGCAAAGGCTTCTGGGGTCTGGGCATCCTCTCCTCCTCTCTCCAAAACTGGGGCTTGTGAGTGGTGAAACTATGTCTCTAAAAAAAAAAAAAATAAGAAAATATTAATGGACTTTATTCTAATTTTTATATTTTATTTTTATTTTTCAGTCCTGTTTTTAAAAAAAGTCTGGAAGTTAGAAATAAAGCAAAAGAGTGCTTGCATGGCTTTCTGTGTCATGTCTGACAAGCTAGGATTAGTTAATGGTTGACCCACATTTGTGCCCACACTCTGAAATTACGTGTTTACTTTTGGATTTTTGCCCAGTGGAGACATGAGTGATTTCTGTGTGATGGCCTGAAAGGTTACAGCTGTCCTGCCCTGCAAGATCTTAACCACTTTTGAATCTAACTGGCCATTTGACTTCACTCTTTCCAGTGGCTGCAGGTACTCAGCTCTACGAACTCTCTGAACTAGCTTCATCCTCCTCCGGATTCCCTCATGAATGAGCTAAACAAATCCTCTGATATGTGTTCACTTTATATTTGTGTGGGTCATGTGCTTAACTTCTGAGAGCTATACTTTGACATTCCCCAAAGCCCAACAACAGAGTTAGATACTCACCCAGCAGGAATTCCATGTTGTCCTGTTTCCCATTAAGTAACTTATTTTAGTTCACCGTATTTTGCATCATTATAAAGTAAGTAGAAATAGCAGAATAATTTCTCCTTTTTATTATAAAACTGCTAAGTTGATTATATTAGATTTATATATTTCTATTACAAGCTGGACTGCTGTTATTTCTCTTACAGGAAACATTTCATAATTTCTCATTTTTATTATGTTCCCTTTTTTGGCTTATTTTTGTTTTTTTTTGTGTGTTTTTTGTTTTGTTTTGTTTTGTTTCAGATGGAGTTTCACTCTGTCGCTCAGGCTGGAGTGCAATGGCATGCTCTTGGCTCACTACAACCTCTGCCTATTGGGTTCAAGTGATTCTCCTGCCTCAGCCTCCTGAGTAGCTGGGATTACAGGCGTACACCAACACACCCGGCTAATTTTTGTATTTTTTTTTTTGAGACAGAGTTTTGCTCTTGTTACCTAGGCTGGGGTGCAATGGCGCGATCTCGGCTCACCGCAACCTCCGCCTCCTGGTTCAGGCAATTCTCCTGCCTCAGCCTCCTGAGTAGCTGGGATTACAGGCACGCGCCACCATGCCCAGCTAATTTTTTGTAATTTTAGTAGAGACGGGGTTTCACCATGTTGACCAGGATGGTCTCGATCTCTTGACCTCGTGATCCACCCGCCTCAGCCTCCCAAAGTGCTGGGATTACAGGTGTGAGCCACCCAGCCCGGCCGCCTAAGTGGATTTTAAAGGACCAAACAAAAGAGAGAAAGAAAACAGGGAAGTTTCGGGGAAGATGGCAAAGTTGGAATGGAGTGTAAATGTTCTGAAACTCGAGTGTGCTGAAGGCGCCCGACCTCCAGGGGAAGAGTTGGCTGGTAAATCGCAGCTGATTACAGTCCATTTCAGCTCTCAGCTCAGCAGTGACTGCCGATCCCTCACTGCTAATTCCATGGCAGGCAGTGAACCTGAAGACAGGACAATTGAAATGATTGTTGTTAGGGATGGAGCTGTGCTGCCTCAGAAAACCGCTTCTGTGCAGGCTGACCCCACCCACCTCTGCTTGCTCTGCAGCTGCATTCCTGAACCCCTACCTGGGTGCCACATCAAGGCTGCCAGACGTGCTACAATGAAGCAAAGCCTAATCACAGCTTTCGGGGCAGCACAGGCAGCTCGAGGGAGGACAGGGAAAACACATGTTAGTTATCCATACTTGTGAATTCCGGTTTGACACATAGCCGTAAAATATCCTGATTTCTGTCTTTTTTTAAAAAAAACTGTCGCCACAAATGTCACAGGATGATGTATTGTAGGTCTGTTACAAGTTAACAAACTCTCTCTGTGCCTGTCACCAAAAACTCCGTTATGCCCCCTCATCCCATATAAACCCGCATCTTGTAAGCTCGGGGATGCCTCCTCTGATTGTTACGGAGCGGCCCGGCAAGTTCATAAAAGTTGCTTGCCTGACTTTGGGTCTATTCTCCTTTCACTCAGCTACCCTTACCATTGTCTCTGAGGAACAGAAAGAAAAAGATAGTGAACAGAGCTGTCAATGAAAATAGGCTCTGTATAATATGTAATAAAGAGGCTTATTGTTCCTGGAGCAGCTTGTAGATAGCTTACAGGAGTGGGGGGCGCAGAAAGGACACTGTCCTCCAAATACAGGAATCTGCTATGATGGCTGCTTTCGAGCAGAGAGACGCAAATAAAGAGGTGGGGAGTCATTGTATTGCATCTTCAACTATCGTTACAAGCTCCTCTTGCAGCCAAAATGACTTTCAGGAAGTTAAAGGGCTGGCACCCCCTTTCTCCCCTGCCATGGTTAATTCTTTGTCTCCTTTTGGGAGCCAGACATAGGAGATTAGGACATTCAGAAATGACTATATATGGAGAAAGTTATTAGAAATTGACAATGCATGCTCAAAGGAAGGCACAGGCTCAGAAAGGACCCAAGAAGCCTTTAAGTCTATACCTCAGGCTGATCCCCAGCACAAAAGCAGCCAACAACAATGCAAAACCAAAAACAAAAATCAGCATAAACTGGGGAATAGGAGAATCTGATTCCAGAGTTACCACATTATTATATTCAAATGACCAGTTTTCAACCAAAAAATTACAAGGCATATAAAGAGAGAAGAAAATGTGGCCCATTCAAAGGAAAAAAATAAACAAACTGTCCCTAAGAAAGATCTGATGGCTGTTCACAAGAGAGACTTTAACGTAACTGTCTTCAAGATGATAAAAGGGCCAAAAGGAGATATGGAAAATGTCAAGAATATGATATGTGAACAAAATAGCAACATCACTAAAGAGACTGGAAACCTAAGAGAAATTCTGGAACTGAAAATTATAATAACTGAAATGAAAAAAATCACTAGAGGGATATTCAAAGGCAAATGTGAATACGCAGAAGAATCAGTGAACTTGAAGATAGGATAATTGAAATTATTGTCTCTGAGGAACGCCATCAATGAAGAGTCAGGCTCTTCAAAATATTTAAAGAGGTGGCCAGGCGCGGTGGCTCACGCCTGTAATCCCAGCACTTTGGGAGGCCGAGGTGGGTGGATCACGAGGTCAAGAGATCGAGACCATCCTGGTCAACATGGTGAAACCCCGTCTCTACTAAAAATACAAAAAATTAGCTGGGCGTGGTGGCACGTGCCTGTAATCCCAGCTACTCAGGAGGCTGAGGCAGGAGAATTGCCTGAACCCAGGAGGCGGAGGTTGCGGTGAGCTGAGATCGCACCATTGCACTCCAGCCTGGGTAACAAGAGCGAAAGTCTGCCTCACAAAAAAAAAAAAAAAAAAATTTAAAGAGGTTTATTCCAAATCAAATGTGAGTGACCAAGATCTGGAGGCACAGTCTCAAGAGGTCCTGAGAACATGTTCCCAATGTGGTTGGGTTACAGCTTGGCTTTTATGTTTCAGGGAGACATACATAAATCAATACATGTGGGGTATACACATTAGTTTGTGGGATATGCATTGGTCTAGAAAGGTAGGACAGGGGCTTACAAGTCACAATGAATTCAAAGGTTTTCTGATGGATGATTGAAAGAGGTAAATTAGTCCCTAAAGATCTGGAATCAACAGGAGTGCCTGGGTCAAGATGGGTTGTGGAGATTAAAGTTCTTCTTATGTAGATGAAGCCTCAGGGTTGGCGGTTGGCCACCCTTAGAGACAATAGACGGCAGATGTTTTCTATTCCTCAAAAGGAGCTAAACTCTCTTGAGGATTGGGAGGTCCTGGAAGGGGAAAAGATCTAGTGGTATTACAGAGAGTCTTTACAAATGCAGTTTTTCCCTTACAAAAATGACTTTGCAAGCCATTTCACAAGATGGCAAAATAACAACAACAAAAACACACACTCTATATTTTTTGGTAAAATATTTTTATTTTCTTCATTATCTGTCATGAAATGTTGTGCCAGAGTCAAGTTGAAAAGTAAGCCAGTATAGGCTGGGCACGGTGGCTCATGCCTGTGATCCCAGCACTCTGGAAAGCCAAGGAGGGCAGATCACAAGGTCAGGATTTTGAGACCAGCCTGGCCAACATAGTGAAACCCCATCTCTACTGAAAATACAAAAAAGTAGCCTGGCATGGTGGCACACCTACTTGGGAGGCTGCGGCAGGAGAATCACTTGCACCTGGGAGGCAGAGGTTGCAGTGAGCTGAGATCACAGCATTGCACTCCAGCCTGGGTGACAGTGTGAGGCTCTGTCTCCAAGAAAAGCAAAACAAAAAGAAAAGAAGAGAAGAATATGCCAGTTTACATAGAATTAAATAAATCTCTGATGAGATTTTATGGCTAGTAGGACATGACTCCCCTGTCCCTTAGTTAGGAAGAGAGGGCAAGAAAGGAAAAAGATCAGAGTTTAGTCTTCAGAGTTTAAGGGACCTGTGGAACATCATCAAGTGGACCAACATAAGCACTGTGGGAGTGCCAGAAGGACAACAGAGAGAAAAAGGGTAGAGACAATATTTGAAAAAATAGTTGAAAAGTTCTCAAATTTGAAGACATGAATGCAAGCATCCAAGAAGCTCCAAGAACTTCAAATAAGATGAAGTTACAGAGATCTACACCAAGACATTATACTCAAACTCTCAGAAGCCAGAGATTGTAGGGCACTTTCATGTTGGGAACCAGATGTAGGGGTGTGGAGACCCCACAGGGTCGTGGGGTGTCCCTTATGCTGTGTTGAGGTGCAGGATCCAAGAATTAAAGAGACAGGACACTGAAGAACTAGTGAAGAACATCTGGACTCGGGACCACACCACCTGTGAGCGGAGATCAGCAGCAGCCCCCAAATGCCCAAGGGCATCTGTATTTATTAGGTACAAGCAGGGGGCCGACTCATGAGTGAGGTCATCATCTATAGGCTTAGTGACAGGGCACACATAATCACATGAGTTACAAGCGAGGGGACCACCCCATTATGTCACCTGGGCAGAGAGGTAGGCCCTGGGCAGAGAGGTAGGCCATGTGCAGTAGCAGAGGGTCGTGTACAGAAAAGGGGTCCACCCCCATTAGGTCACCGAAGCAAGGAGGTGGGCTGTGTGCAGCAGGTGTTGTGTGCAACACTTCTTATCTGGGGCTGGAGACTTCAAAGGATTTTTTTTTTTTTTTTTTTTTTGAGACGGAGTTTCACTTTTGTTACCCAGGCTGGAGTGCAATGGCACGATCTTGGCTCACCGCAACCTCCACCTCCTGGGTTAAAGCAATTCTCCTGCCTCAGCTTCCTGAGTAGCTGGGATTACAGGCACGCACCACCATGCCCAGCTAATTTTTTGTGTTTTTAGTAGAGATGGGGTTTCACCATGTTGACCAGGATGGTCTCGATCTCTTGACCTTGTGATCCACCCGCCTCGGCCTCCCAAAGTGCTGGGATTACAGGCTTGAGCCACCGTGCCCGGCCAAAGGATTTCTAATAGAAGGATACTGTAAGCCAATGCAGTGGGAGCTGGCAGACTTGTGCTCTTCTCTTACGATATTTATGGGAGGATGATTTGGGCTAGCACAGAAGTGAGAAAAGACTGACAGAGTGTACGACCACCATGACTGGTCACACCAGAGGGGTTCTTCTCCCTCAGTTACTTCCAGGATCTCAGGCCTGAGGCCGACTTTCCACAGGAACTGGATGCAACGTACTATAACTCCTTTATCAGGAGGAGAGGCTCTTGCTCCAAGCCTGCCATACAGCGTATGCCCTTTTGGGCAGGGATGCCACTGCCTGGGTCTTTGGTTCTCATCCTGGTCTGGCTGTTTTCCCATGTACTGCTTCTGTTATGTACTGCTCTAAGCATTCCTCCTACTACAAACTACTATATGGTTATATAGAAGGATTATATAAACCAGTACTAAATGTGTCCGTACAGCTATGACTACAATACCTATATGATTATATAGAAAGATTACACTGCATATTCTCACTCATAGGCAGGTGTTGAACAATGAGAACACATGGACACAGGGAGGGGAGCATCACACACTGGGGTCTGTAGGGGGGAAATAGGGGAAGGACAGCAGGGGGTGGGGAGTTGGGGAGGGATAGCATGGGGAGAAATGCCAAATATAGGTGATGGGGAGGAAGGCAGCAAATCACACGGCCATATGTGTACTTATGTAACAATCTTGCATGTTCTTCACATGTACCCCAAAACCTAAAATGCAATTAAAAAAAAGAAAGATTATATAGAACTAATTATGCCAGATATATGTAAGCAGTAAGTTACACTTCAAGTACTCATTCTATAAACAAATATATGATTATATATGAAGGATTATAATATAAAGGAAACAGCTGAGCAATAACACTATAAACTAAGATATTCTTCAGGTACTAGTTGTGCCTGGGGTCTGGACAGTTCTCCTTCCTCAGTGCCCATGGTGGGTGTTACCCACAAGAGATAGAATCTTGAAAGCAGAAAAAGAGAAGTGATTCACATACAAGCCATCTTCAATAAGCGTATCTTTGGATTTCTCATTAGAAACTATACAAGCCAAAAGGCAGTAGGTCAATAAAAGAAAAAAAAAATATGTCAACCAAGAATCCTATATCCAGCAAAATTTTCATTCCTAAATAGGGAAGAAATTAAGACATTGCCATATAAACAAAAGTTGAGGGAGTTCATTACTACTAGATCTCTCCTGCAAGAAATGATCAAGGGAGTCCTGCAGGGTAAAATGAAAGGATACTAGACAGTGCTTGAAGCCGAATAAAAAAAAGATCTCAATAAAGGTAAATACATGCGCAATTATAAAAGCAAGTATTATTGTAACCCTGATTTATAACTCCATGTTTTGTTTTCTACATAATTTAAGAGGCTAATGCATTTAAAAGAACTATTAGTTTGTTTTAGGTCACATAGTATATAAAGATGTAATGTTTTGAAATCAATGCCTGAAAGGGGTAGGGGAGGAACTATTAAACGAGCACAGTTTCCGTATGTTATTGAAGTTAAGCTGGCAGAAACTCAAGTTAAAGTGTTATAACTTTAAGGTATTAAATGTAATCTCCATGGTATCCACCAAGAAAATAGCTATACAATATATTTTTAAAGGGCACAAGAAATAAATTTAAACATTTCACAACAACAAAAAAAATCAACTAAACACTTTAATTTTTGCAAGAAATAAGGGACATAAAAGTTGTCAGGCAGGCATACAGAAAACAAATAGCAAAATGACAGAAGTCCCTCCTTATCAGTAATTAAGTATAAGTGGGTTAAATATTTTAACTAAAATACAGAGACTAGCAGAATGAGTAACAAATAATTTACTATATGCTGTCTTCAGACAAATAGATTGAAAGTGAAAGGGTGGGAAAAGATATTTCATGCAAATAGTAACCAGAAGAGAGCAGGGGTGGCTATACTAACACCAGACAAAATAGATTTTAAATCAAAGAGATTATAAGAGGCAAAGAACAAGATTATATATTAATTAAACTTTCAATATAGCAAGAATGTATAATGATTATAAACATTTACACACTTAATGGCAGACCATAAATATATATGAAGCAAAAAATGACAGAATTGAAGGGTGAAAACAGTTTTACAATAATAAATGTCAGTATCACCTTCTCAATTATCAGAACAAGTAGACAGAAGATAAGTAAGAAATTAGAGGACTTAACACAATAAACCAACTAGATCTAAAAGAGAACACTTTAGTCAACATCAGCAGCATATACATTTTCAAGTGCACATGGAACATTTTCCAGAATAGATCATATGTTAGACCACAAATTCTCAGTAGATTTAAAAAGGTAAATATCATGCAATGTATCATATCAGACCACAATGGAGGAAATTAGAAATGCATAAGAGGCTGGGTATGGTGGCTCACACCTGTAATCCTAACACTTTGGGAGGCTGAGTCAGATGGATCACGAGGTCAGGAGTTCAAGACCAGCCTGACAAATATGGGGAAACCATGTCTCTACTAAAAATACAAAAAAATTAGCCAGGCGTGGTGGCACACGCCTGTAATCCCAACTACTCAGGAGGCTGAAGTAGGAGAATCACTTGAACCCAAAAGGTGGAAGTTGCAGTGAGCTGAGATTGCACCACTGCACTCCAGCCTGGGCGACAGAGTAAGACTCTGTCTCAAAAAAAAAAAAAAAAAAAGAAATGCATAACAAAAGTATGATGGGGCTGGGTGCGGTCGCTTACACATATAATTCCACCATTTTGGGAGGCTGAGGCATCACTTGAGGACAGGAGTTTGAGTCCAGCCTGGCCAACATAGTGAAAACTTGTCTCTACTAAAAATACAAAAATTAGCCGGGCATGATGGTTCATGACTGTAGTCCCAGCTACTCGAGAGGCTGAGGTGGGAGAATCACTTGAATCTGGGAGGCGGACATTGAAGTGAGCCAATATTGTGCTATTGCACTCCAGCCTGGGTAAAAGAGCTAGACTCTGTCTCAAAAAAAGAAAAAAAAAAAAAAAGGCCGGGCGCGGTGGCTCAAGCCTGTAATCCCAGCACTTTGGGAGGCCGAGGCGGGTGGATCACGAGGTCAAGAGATCGAGACCATCCTGGTCAACATGGTGAAACCCCGTCTCTACTAAAACTACAAAAAAAAAGTTAGCTGGGCATGGTGGCGCGTGCCTGTAATCCCAGCTACTCAGGAGGCTGAGGCAGGAGAACTGCCTGAACCCAGGAGGCGGAGGTTGCGGTGAGCCAAGATTGTGCCATTGCACTCCAGCCTGGGTAACAAGGGCGAAACTCCAACTCAAAAAAAAAAAAAAAAAAAAAAAAAAGATGGGAAAAATCACAAATTTGTGAAAATTAAACAACACACTCAGAAAAAGCAATAAAGAAATCACAAGGAAAATTAGAAAATACAGATAAATAGGACTTTATAGCTATAAACACATCAAAAACCAAGAAAATATCAAATTAACACCTAACTTTACAATTTAATGAATTATAAAAATAAAAAGAAACTAAACGGTCGTGCGCAGTGCCTCACACCTGTAATCCTAGCACTTTGGGAGGCCGAAGTGGATGGATCACCTGAGGTGAGGAGTTCAAGACCAGCCTGGCCATCACGGTGGAACCCCACCTTAAGAAAACATAAAAATAAAATAAAATAAACAATAAATAAATAAAAAAATAAACTAAATCCAAAGCTAGCAAAAGGAAGGTAATAATAAAAGATTAAAGCCAAGATAAATGAAATAGAGAATAGAAAACGACAGAGAAAATCAATGAATCCAAAAACTGGTTCTTTGAACATGTGAAAGCATTATTCACAGTATTTTGAATAGGGAAGCAAGTCAAGTGTCCATCAACAGGTGAGCGGATAAGCAAAACGTGGCATCCATACAATGGAATAGTATTCAGTGTTAAAATGGATGAACCTTGAGAACACTGTGCCACGTAAAATAAATCAGTCACAGGACAAATACTGTATGATTCCACCTTTATGAGTAGTCAGACTCAGAGACAGAAAGCCGGATGGTGACTGCCAGAAAGTAGAAGGTAGAGGGGAACAAGGAGTTAACATGTAACGCATCGTTTGTTTTTCAAGATGAAAGAGTTACAGAGATGGATGGTGGTGTTATGAAAACACTTATTACCACTGAACTCTACCCTTAAAGATAGTTAAGACAGTAAATGCCATGGCTTTTGTTTTTATTTATTTATTTGAGACAGACTCTCGTTCTGTCGCCCAGGCTGGCCTGCAGCGGGGCGACCTCGCTGCAACCTCCGCCTCCCAGGGTCTAAGGGATTCTCCAGCCTCAGCCATCCGAGGAGCTGGGACTGCAGGCATGCGCCACCACGCGTGGCCAATTGTGTATCATTAGCAGAGACGGGGTTCACCGCGTTGGCCAGGCTGGCCTTGAACTCCTGGCCTCAGGTGATCCACCCGCCTTGGCCTCCCAAACTGCTGGGATTACAAGCCTGAGCCACAGCGCCCGACCATTCTGTCGTTTATTTTTACCACAATTAAAAAAAAAAAAAAAAAAAAAAAAAAAAGCAAAACTTCAGAAGGGTACAAATGTAGAGAGCACTGAGCTAACTTCACAGTTTCCAAGCGTACCGACCGACGGCGTCGGCATCAGAGGCGCATGCGTCTGAATTAGACCCGTGGTAACACCCGCAGGACCGAAGAGAACGTCCGGGCTCGGGGCTCTCACCGGAGGAGCGGTGGCGAGGAGAAATACTCACTGGCATCCGAGCACTATGCTGGTTTGCCTGTAGTTCTGCCACAGGCATTATGCCAGAAGTATCCCTGGGAATGGACGGGGCAGGTCCAGCTCTTTTTTTTCCTAATAAATTCATTTGTACAACAATCAAAAAAGCAGGAAAAGGAAGCCATATCGGCAGGACGGCGGCCCGGGCCATGCCAAGGTCCCGGCGGGAGGCCAAAAGCCGGGCGCAGCGGAACCCCGGCGGAGCCGACCCGGGCGCGCGCGGGAAGCGCGGGCGGAGTGGGCACGTGCGGCACTTCCGGGGCGGGGCGGGCGCGCGGCACTTCCGAAGGCCCGCGCGAGTCGCTAGTTTTGCCCACGCACTTTTGGCACCGCCGCGCCACGCGATCGGCAATCTGATTGGCCCGCGCAGGAGGGCGCGCGGCGCCAAACTTGCTTCCCGTCAGCCCCCGCCCGTGCCGCGGGCGCGCGCACGCTCGCGCACCCGGATCCTGGCTCCTGCGTCCAGTCGCCATTCGGGAGGCCGCTGCGCTGCGGGGCCCGGCGCCACCGCCCGCGACCGCAAGTCGGGCCCTCCGCGTGGTCCTTCGCCCACGGGACGCCGCCCGCGGCCGGACCGGTGAGGAGCGAGAGCGAGCGGGGGAGGGGCGTGGCTGGGGCCTGCATCTCCGAGCCCTGCGTCGGCCGCCGACCTGGCGGGGCCGGTCCGGAAGGAAGCCGCGGGTCCGAGTGAAGGGGCCTGCGCCGCCTCGCCCCCTACGCGGCCGCGGGAAGGGCCCGCCCCCGGAGGCCGAGCGGGAGTGCGTCTTTGTGCAGGGAGCGGGGTGGCCCGGTGTCAGCCGCGGCCGAGGCAGGAAACACTGCGAGTGAAATCACTGGGAAGTTGGGGGCAGCACAGCACGAAAGCCATTCTTTCCGCTTCTGTCCTAGGCTGCCTCCTCTTCTGTCATTATTACTGTTTAAAAATCCGCTATACAGCCCCCAAAATGGCAGAGGACATTGGTAAATCATAAACCTGATGAAGGGCTAATGTCTAGAATGCAGGAAGGAATGCAACTGACCAACAGAAAGCAACCTAGCTTAAGAATGGGCAAGGAATTTGAATAGATACTTCTCCAGAGAAGATAGACAGATGGCCAATAAGCACGTGCAGAGATGCTCAACATCACTAGCCATTAAGAAAATGCAGACGAAAGCCACAATGAGATAATAACTCACACCTGTTAGTTTGGCTACTAACAAAAAATGGAAAATAATGAGTGTTGGGGATGTGGAGAAATTGAAGCTCGGGTGCGTTGCTGGTGGGAATGTAGGGTGGTACAACAGCTATGGGAATTGGTAGTGGTTCCTCAATTCTACTAGGTTTGTACCCAAAAAGATTGACAGCAGGGACTGAGTTACTTGTTCACAAGTGTTCATTGCAGCATTATTCGCAATCCAGATGTCTATCAACAGGTGAATGAAAGACAAGCTGTGGTATATACATATAATGGACTATTGTTCATCCTTAGGAATGAAATTCTGACAGATGCTACAATATAAACAAGCCCTGTGACACAGAAAGATTAGAGATTACCAGCACTGAAAGTGGAGAGTGGGAGTTAGTGTTTTATGAGTACCAAGTTTTTTGTTTGTGGTGAAGTGATTCTGGACGTGGATAGTGGTGATGTTTGCACAACATTTTAGAACTAAATTGTGCTTTTAAAAATGATTCAAAGCACGCCGGGTGTGGTGGCTCAAGCCTGTAATCCCAGCACTTTGGGAGGCCGAGGCGGTGGATCACGAGGTCAAAAGATGGAGACCATCCTGGTCAACATGGTGAAACCCCGTCTACTAAAAATACAAAAAATTAGCTGGGCATGGTGGCGTGTGCCTGTAATCCCAGCTACTCAGGAGGCTGAGGCAGGAGAATTGCCTGAACCCAGGAGGCGGAGGTTGCGGTGAGCCGAGATGGCGCCATTGCACTCCAGCCTGGGCAACAAGTGCGAAACTCTGTCTCAAAAAAAAAAAAAGATTCAAAGCAAGTGATTTTTTTTTTTTTTTTGACGGAGTTTTGCTCCTGTTGCCCAGGTTGTAGGGCAATGGCGCGACCTCAGCTCACTGCACCCTCCACCTCAGCCTCCCGAGTAGTTGGTATTACATGTGCCCGCCACCACGCCGAGCTAATTGTTTGTAATTTTAGTAGAGACTGGGTTTCTCCGTGTTGGTCAGGCTGGTCTTGAACTCCTGACCTTAGGTGAGCCACCCTCCTTGTCCTCCCAAAGTGGTGAAATTACAGGCATGAGCCACCGTGCCTGGCCTAAATGGCAAGTTTTATGTTCTATTTACCGTCCTTTAAAAAAGACACATGAGAAATCAAAACTACAGAGAGAGTAAAAAGATGAGTGGTTGCCAGGAGCACAGGAAGATGTTAAGCAATGAAATCATTTTGTGTGACTACCATAGTGGTGGATACATGATGCTGTGCATTTGTCAAAACCCATAGAACTGCACATCACAAAAAGTCACTCCTTGGTCACAGTGGTTCACATCTGTAATCCCAGCACTTTGGGAGGCCAAGGCGGGCAGATCACGAGGTCAAGAGATCAAGACCATCCTGACCAACATGGTGAAACTTATCTCTACTAAAAATACAAAAATTAGCTGGGCATGGTGGCAGGCGCCTGTAGTCCCACCTCCTCAGGAGGCTGAGGCAGGAGAATCGCTTGAATCCAGGAGGCGGAGGTTGTAGTGAGCAGAGATGGCACCACTGCATGCCAGCCTGGTGGACAGAGCAAGACTCTGTCAAAAAAAAAAAAGTGACTCCTCGTGTAAACTGTAGACTTAATAAATCAATTTTAGTTCATCATTGTAGCAAATGTCTCACAGTAACAAAAGATGTTAATACTAGTTGAGTGTCCTTTATTCACAATGCTTGGAACCAGAAGTGCTTTGGCTCTCCCTTCCCTTCTCCCCACTTTTGGATTTTGGAATAGCTGCCTCGTACTATTTGAGTGCCAAAACGCTCTTTTTGGAACTCCTAAAGTTTTGGATTTTGGAGCATGTCGGGTTTCAGATTTTCAGGATGCTCCCTGTCATAGGAGAAACTGAGGGTTAGGGAGTTGATGGAAGGAGGTGTATGGGAATTCCTGTATGTTAGGTTTTGTTTAAACATAAAACTACTTGAAAAATGTATTTATTATTATTACTTTAAATTCTTTTGGAGATGGAGTCTTACTCTGTTGCCCAGCTGGAGTGCAATGGTGCAGTCTTGGCACACTGCAACCTCCGTCTCCTGGGTTCAAGCAATTCTCCTGCTTCAGCCTCCCAAGTAGCTGGGATTATAGGTGTGCACCGTTATGCCCAGCTAATTTTTATATTTTTGGTAGAGACAGGGTTTCACTGTGTTGGCCGGTCTGGTCACGAACTCCTGTCCTCAAATGATCCACCCACCTCAGCCTCCCAAAGTGTTGGGATTACAGGCGTGAGCCACCGCACCTGGCCAGTTGATCATTTTTTTTTTTCTTTTTCTTTTTTTTTTTTTTTTTGAGACGGAGTTTCGCTCTTGTTACCCAGGCTGGAGTGCAACGGCGCAATCTTGGCTCACCGCAACCTCTGCCTCCTGGATTCAGTCAATTCTCCTGCCTCAGCCTCCTGAGTAGCTGGGATTACAGGCACGCGCCACCATGCCCAGCTAACTTTTTTGTATTTTTAGTAGAGACGAGGTTTCACCTTGTTGACCAGGATGGTCTCGATCTCTTGACCTCGTGATCCACCCGCCTCGGCCTCCCAAAGTGCTGGGATTACAGGCTTGAGCCACTGCGCCCGGCCCAGTTGATCAATTTTTTAAAGGCTGGGCATGGTGGCTCCTGTAATCCCAGCACTTCAAGAGGCCAAGGCAAGAGAATTGCTTGAGGCCAGGAATTCAAGACCAGCCTGGACAATATAGTGAGACCCCATCGCTGCAGAAACAATTTAACCAGATATGGTGGCATGCACCTGTAGTCCCAGCTACTTAGGATACTGAGGTGGGAGGATCTCTGGAGCCCAGGAGTATGAGGCTGCAGTGAGCTGTGATTGCGTCACTGCACTAAAACCTTGGGCAACAGAGCAAGACCCTGTCTCTTAAAAAAAAAAAAAAAACGGGGCCGGGCGCGGTGGCTCAAGCCTGTAATCCCAGCACTTTGGGAGGCCGAGGTGGGTGGATCACGAGGTCAAGAGATCGAGACCATCCTGGTCAACATGGTGAAACCCCGTCTTTACCAAAAATACAAAAAGTTAGCTGGGCATGGTGGCGCGTGCCTGTAATCTCAGCTACTCAGGAGGCTGAGACAGGAGAATTGCCTGAACCCAGGAGGCAGAGGTTGCAGTGAGCCGAGATTGCGCCATTGCACTCCAGCCTGGGTAACAAGAGCGAAACTCCGTCTCAAAAAAAAAAAAAAGAAAAGCTAAGATAAAGAACAATGTTAGTGTGTATAGACTAATAGTACCCATTTAGCTTTAAACATGTTCTACATATTGAATTTTAATTTAAAACATTGTGCATCACATGTGTTTTAAAAGGTGATCAGTGGTGTTGGACTTCAACGAAGAAATTGAATGGGACATGGGAAATAGTTATGATACACCATATGGCATAACATTGCATTGAAGAATACTGGGTGACAGACTGGCAGAGCACCAATGATTAGAATTTGGTTTTTTTTTTAGAGACGAGATGTAATCTATAAAGACACAAAGAAATTTTTGTAATCTGGACCATTCTGAGTTAATTTTTAGTTAGAATTAGGAGTTCTGAAATTTAGGAAGAAATTTTGCTAGAACCTTAAAGCTGGAAAGATGCCCAGCTCTCTAGGCTCTGCCTAAAAGTTGAATTCTGGGAGTCAATTCTATAACATCTTTGTGGATCATTGTGCTACTGTGGGAAAGACAGCATTTTGTTATAGCAGAGATCCAGAATTGAGAAAGCCAGAATTTAAAACTGCTGTTTCCTCTGACCTAAGTGAACTTTGTGATCTTTGACAGGTCACTTCTATCCCTCAGCAACAGTCTTTTCAGGTATAAAATGAAGAAGTTGAACTCAAGCCCTCTGATGATCCTTCTAGTCCTATGCTCATCATCAGTTTTTTTGATGTTGCTTTTTTTTTTGTCTTCTTTTTTGAGACAGAGTCTCACTCTGGCAGCTAAACTGGAGTGTGATGGTGCAGTCTTGGTCCACTGTAACCCCTGCCTCTCAGGCTCAAGTGATTTATCCTGCCTCAGCCTCCTGAGTAGCCAGGACTATAGGTGCATGCTGCTCATATGGCTAATTTTTGTTATGTTCTGTAGAGATGGGATTTCACCATGTTGTCCAGGCTGTGACTGAACCCTTGAGCTCAAGGGATATGCTTGCCTCAGAGTGCTGGGATTACAGGCATGAGCCACTGCACCCTGTCTGATTATCAGCTTCTAATTACGGAGTACTCCTATCTGACAAAGAACTCATTCTAGCTCATGGTAGAATACTTTGTTAACTGTGCTGAACCAAAATTCTTTTCCTGCTGGCTTTTGATTCTTCCCCTTTTGAAGTTAAATGTCTGTATTCATAAAGATTTTTTTTAGGCCACCTGCCATCCTGATTGCTTTTTTTTTTTTTTTTTTTTTTTTTTTGCATGTTCTTTAGTTTGTTAAGAGACTTTCTTTCTTTTCTTTTCTTTTTTTTTTTTTTTTTTTTTTTTAAAACGGGGTTTCACCGTGTTGGTCAGGCTGGTCTTGAACTCCTGACCTCAGGTGATCCACCCGCCTTGGCTTCCAAAGTGCTTGGATTACAGGCGTGAGCCACCACGCCCGGCTGTTAGAGACTTTCTTAAAGCGTCCTTCCTGCCAGAGCTAGAGACAACAATCCACTGGTATGCTGTACTCTGCCCAGTGCAGAATATGGGATATAATTCCCATAATTCCCCATAGTCCTGTATTTATGTGCTTGATATGTGGATTTTAAGTGTTTGTTTCATCGTGCTTATTTTTGCCTATCGTACAGGCTTTAAAAGGTCTTACTAAAGTCCACTATGTTAGTTTGTGTATATCTAGCAAGAACCTGGGCAGGTAGAACTTCAGATACTGATCATTTGTCTGATTTGGGCAAGCTGGTTAATGTCAAGCTTGAGTTTCTTTAACTATAAATTGAAGTTTTAAAAGTAGATGACCCCTGAGGTCTTTTCCTACCCCCAAATCCTATGACTTTGAGACTACATAGATGGTAGCTTAGGTTTCCTCTGGTTTTAAAATCCTGTGAGTCTAAGATTGAGAGAATGTTATGATTGAACAGAGCACATACTGTGTGCCAGGGATGTGCAGTGGGTCCAGAGGTGAATAAATGAATAGTCGATCCTCACCAAGAGCAACCTGTTGTTGGTGTCAGACTGCAGTGCCAGAGGGTGATGCTGCACTGGAAATGTGCATACAGCTGGGGCTTCCAGGAAAAATTGGGAGGCCAGTACAGTTGAGCCATAAATAACACAGGTTTGAACTTCAAGCAAATGCCAATTTAAAAAATGGTTTTTACAGAATGTGAGACGTGTATGGAGGACTGAATTTTCATATATATAGATTCCACAAGGCTGACTGTGGGACTTGAGTATGCGTGGATTTTGAAATACGGGAGCAGTCCTGGAACCAATCCCCTGTGTATACAGAGAGACAACTGACTTAAAAAGCTGTCCTGCTTGAAGGATGTAGGAATTTGCTTGATGGCCGAGTGGCAAGATGGAGTATAAAGGAGAGGAAATAGCTTATACAAAGGCCTGGACGCTGGAAGAGTCAGAGAATTACATGTCAGCCAGTATTTTGAGAATGCAGTCTGGTCATTGGCCACACTGTGAAGAGCTTCATATGCCATATTCAAATTGCGTACTGTAGGCGTCTTTGGAGACTTGGAGGAATTGTGAACAGGCAGGTCACATTAGGCTTTTGTTTGGAAGACAGGTTTGGTAGCTGTACGATGAATGGGTGGGAAGTAAGGGAGACTAGTGGCAGGGAGTTCAGATGTGAGAATTAAAGCAGTGACAGGGTGTAGGGGATAGGAGCTAATCGGAAGCACAGTGTGAGCTGTTGTGTAGCTTGTGCATGGCCAGCGTATCACATTCTGTTCCTGTAAGCAGACTCACCCACACCATGATGCTTTACCTTTGAAATACATACAGGAAGAGAAGAGGGCAGAGCAATCACTGAAGCAGATCCATGTGTTCTTCCTTGGAGTCGGGACACTGCCATCCTGCTCCTCCCAGACTCCTTTCTTTTTGTGCCTCTTGGACTTGTTTGTTGTAGTGTCCCTTCCTCCACTACCTGTTAATTTGCCACTCTGCTGTATAATAGCAATAATTGACAAAAGTCAGCTGTTACAGTCAGTAGTCACACTAGCAGTCTTCTGAGTGCTCATTAGAGAAGTGAAGTTAGGTGGTGGGTTTGAGAAGGGTTTGGATACACACGTGGGCATAATTCCATAGTGGATTATTAAAGAGAAAGTAGACAAGGACCGTGTCAGGAGTGGTATCTCCTAGAGTCTTTGGTGTCATTTCATAAAAGTAACGTTCAGGCTTAATGAATTGGACTTCTCTCATTGTTAGGGCAGGATAGAGAGAGAAATACACCGAATTCTATTACAGGGGACACACACAGTCACAGATAGAGGTTTGATTACTTTTCTTTTTTTTTTTTTTTTTTCCAGGTTCAACTTCTCATCTTTGTTGTTCTTCATATACTATAGGCTATTTGTGTGGTTTAGTCAAAAAGCCATGTAGATGCCAGCCTTTTGAAGACCACTTTTAAGGTGTCTAGTAAGACTGCAGGTAAGTCTAGTAGGGAAAGCATGCTTAGGAGAATATTTGATGAAGAGAAAATAAATAAAAAAATACTTGGAATACTTAAGGAAAAACTCTAAAAGTTGACATGCCCATATGTATGGTAATGTATGAATGTGTGCTAGATGTATGTAATTTGGGATATGAGAAGTGAATTCTGTAGCATTCTTTTTAGATTTAAGTATGAGATGGGCCTGAAGAGCTGGTGGTAGGCAGAGGGAAGAGGAGGGGTGGCTGGGAGGGATGGGGAATGGTAGGTGAGTCTGATTCAAACCCAGCACACCTGAGCTCTTAGTCTCTGTTGTACTGTTGTAATTACAATATGTAATATAGTGCTCTTTTTTTTTTTTTTTTTTTTTTTGAGACGGAGTTCCGCTCTTGTTACCCAGGCTGGAGTGCAATGGCGCGATCTCGGCTCACCGCAACCTCCGCCTCCTGGGTTCAGGCAATTCTCCTGCCTCAGCCTCCTGAGTAGCTGGGATTACAGGCACGCGCCACCATGCCCAGCTAATTTTTTGTATTTTTAGTAGAGACGGGGTTTCACCATGTGGACCAGGATGGTCTCGATCTCTTGACCTCGTGATCCACCCGCCTCGGCCTCCCAAAGTGCTGGGATTACAGGCTTGAGCCACTGCGCCCGGCCTATAGTGCTCTTTAATACTAGCTTCGCTGTTCATTGTTGCCAGTTAAGGCCACAAGGGATTATTGAGGCATATCTTCCATTTTCCTCTAAAGTCTTCTAGTTTTATTTAACTAGAAGTGGGCTCTGAGGCGGATGGTTAGCCGGTTATTTCTACATGTATTCGATTATGTTTGTAAGTTAAAGATGATTTTTAGAGATTTTTCTTCAGTACTGAATTATTTATTTTTCTTTTGTTACAGTCCTAGCCGTAAAACAATTTTCTAAAATACAGGGTAACTGCCGGATAACTCAAAAAGAGTAAATAGTTTCTGAAAAAAAGCATTGTTTCCTCAAGTATCTGTCACCTTTTTAGCTTTAGACCAAAAAAAGTTAAAAATGCAAATGATACACTACTGTTAAAAGTGTTAGGAAACAGTATTGTTGGTGATAATATCTTTAAAAACAAATTATCAGCTGGCGCAGTGGCTCAAGCCTGTAACCCCAGCACTTTGGGAGGCTGAGGTGGGTGGATCACGAGGTCAGCAGATTGACACCATTCTGGCTAACATGGTGAGAACCCAGGAGGCGGAGGCTGCAGTGAGCTGAGATCGTACCCTGCACTCCATCCTGGGCAACAGAGTGAGACTCCATCTCAAAAAAACAAAGAAACAAAAAAACAAATTATCAAAGTTAGAAATGTTACATATTTTACATTTTTTAAAAAGTTAATGGTTTTGTAATTAATAAAGGGAGAGCCTGTGTTTCTAATCTGTACTGTTCTTTGAGGAGCAGTAAATGTCTTTTACCCTGTCATTACCGATATTAAGGGAAAGTGTTCAATCTTTCTCATTATAAGAGAAGCACAATCACACAATATTGAGATACTTGCTTTCACCTAGGTTGTAGCAAAGATGAGGAATTTATAGGAAATTATGTCTCATATATACACTGTTGGAATGCAATAATAGAACTTTTTGAGAATTTGGTAAAACGTATCCATTTGAAACACAAAATCCATTTCTAGGAATTTTCCTTGCAGAAATACCCTCATATGCAAAGATAAGTACAAGGAAAGTCAGTGCTTACTCCATACATAAAATTATCTTAGAGATAAATTGTAAATGAAAGCAAGTTGCCAGATAATATGTTTAATACCCCATTTGTGTAAATTATGTGTGTTGATAAATACGTGCCTAGAACATTTTTTCAAGGACACATGAGTACACTGGCTACCCCTGGGGACTGACACTCTGTATCTTGTACTGTCTTAATGAATGTGTTTTTAATTGTGAGCTTCTGTTCCTTTTACTATTTAAGAAGACTGGTTTACAGTTTTTTAAAATTCATGTTCTCTGGCAACCATATTCCAGCTGCCGAGATGTCCTCTCGTTTGCCCTTTGCTTGGAATGCACTTCCGCATCATTCAAGATCTCTACTGGAATGTCCCATGCAGAGAGGTCTTGTCTAACAACCTCTGTACGCCACTCCACCTTGTCTTCCCAACTCATGAATGCCATATTGCAAGGCACTGCTTTAAACCTAAGTGCCTAGAACATTATAGGACACAAAGTAATTTATTTATTAAATGAATTAATAAAATACTGTATTGGAATAGATTAAACATTACAAAATATGTTTACATGAAATCAAGCCAGCATCATTTGAAATAAAGTCATCTTTTTATACTAGATTTAATTTATTAAGTGCTTTCTGCAAAGGTTTAGTTTCTTGTTCATCCTTAAATAGCCAAGATTTAATTTTTTTTTTTTTTTTTTTTTTTTTTTTGAGACGGAGTTTCGCCCTTGTTACCCAGGCTGGAGTGCAATGGCGCGATCTCGGCTCACCGCAACCTCCGCCTCCTGGGTTCAGGCAATTCTCCTGCCTCAGCCTCCTGAGTAGCTGGGATTACAGGCACGTGCCACCATGCCCAGCTAATTTTTTGTATTTTTGGTAGAGACGGGGTTTCACCATGTTGACCAGGATGGTCTCGATCTCTCGACCTCGTGATCCACCCGCCTTGGCCTCCCAAAGTGCTGGGATTACAGGCTTGAGCCACCGCGCCCGGCGCCCAAGATTTAATTTTTATATTCACTCATCTGTGTGTGCTGAGGACTTGTGTACTCAGAGCTTGAGAGTCAAAAGTGTAAAGCACATGCAATAGCTAATTCTAGGGTCAGGTTTGGATCACTGATAGACCTATAACCTGGACCAGAGAGAGTCGCTAAACTCTGAACCTCAGTTTATTCATCTGTAAGTGAAAATAGTTGAATCATATCATTAGGATTAAATGAGATGATGTATGTGAAACTCCTAGCACAGTAACTGGGACTCTTCCATATCTCCTTTTTCTTCGAATTCTCTCTAGATACATTATCTAATAAAGCATGCACTGTTCTAGAGTTAAAATTATGCAGTTACAGAATGGACTGACAGCATTTTATTTAGAATTACAGTTCATGAACATAATGTATTCCTACTTTATTGCAGCAGTATTGAAAGTTTTTAAAGAATATAACCGTGTGTGTTGGTAACAGAAAGAAGAATGGAAGTATTCCAGGAACTTCGTAAACAATCAGCACGTTTGGAGTGTGACCATTGCAGTTTCAGAGGCACAGACTATGAAAATGTACAAATCCATATGGGTACCATCCATCCAGAATTTTGTGATGAAATGGATGCTGGTGGACTAGGTAAAATGATATTTTACCAGAAAAGTGCAAAGCTATTTCACTGCCATAAATGCTTCTTCACCAGCAAGATGTACTCTAATGTATACTATCACATCACGTCCAAACATGCATCCCCAGACAAATGGAATGATAGGCCAAAAAATCAGTTGAACAAAGAAACAGATCCTGCGAAAAGCCCTCCCCTTCCTGAACACCAGAAAATACCCTCTAATTCAGCAGAACCGAAACCCATACCTGCCCTTTCAGTGGAAACACAGAAACTTGGTTCCGTTTTGTCTCCAGAATCACCAAAACCTACTCCTCTTACTCCCCTGGAGCCTCAGAAACCTGGCTCTGTTGTTTCTCCTGAGGTACAGACACCTTCTCTTCCTTCTCCTGAGCCTTCAAAACCTGCCTCTGTTTCTTCTCCTGAACTTCCAAAACCAGTCCCTGTTTGTGAATCTCAGAAACCTGCCCCCGTTCCTTCTCCAGAACCACAGAAACTTGCCCCTGTATCTCCTGAGCCAGTAAAGGCTACTCTTATTAATCCCAAACCCCAGAAGCACTCTCATTTCCCAGAAACGCTGGGGCCACCTTCAGCCTCATCTCCAGAGTCACCAGTTCTAGCTGCTTCTCCGGAACCTTGGGGACCATCCCCAACTGCATCTCCAGAATCTCGGAAGTCAGTCCGGACTACCTCTCCTGAGCCAAGGAAGCCATCCCCTTCAGAGTCTCCTGAACCTTGGAAGCCATTCCCTGCTGTCTCCCCAGAGCCTAGGAGACCAGCCCCTGCTGTTTCGCCAGGTTCTTGGAAGCCAGGGCCACCTGGGTCCCCTAGGCCTTGGAAATCCAGTCCGTCAGCATCATCAGGACCTTGGAAGCCAGCCAAACCTGCTCCATCCGTGTCTCCTGGACCTTGGAAACCAATTCCTTCTGTGTCTCCTGGACCTTGGAAACCAACTCCATCTGTGTCCCCCGCATCCTGGAAATCTTCATCGGTCTCACCCAGCTCCTGGAAGTCTCCCCCTGCGTCTCCTGAGTCATGGAAGTCGGGCCCACCAGAACTCCGAAAGACAGCTCCTACATTGTCTCCTGAACATTGGAAGGCAGTTCCACCAGTGTCTCCAGAGCTTCGCAAACCTGGCCCACCTCTATCTCCAGAAATCCGTAGTCCAGCAGGATCTCCAGAGCTCCGAAAACCCTCAGGGTCACCAGACCTTTGGAAACTTTCTCCTGATCAGCGGAAAACTTCTCCTGCTTCACTTGATTTCCCTGAGTCCCAGAAAAGTTCCCGTGGAGGTTCTCCTGATCTCTGGAAGTCTTCCTATTTTCTTGAGCCTCAGAAACCTGTCTTCCCTGAGACCAGAAAACCAGGTTCTTCTGGACCATCTGAGTCCCCCAAAGCAGCCTCAGATATCTGGAAGCCTGTTCTCTCTATTGAGACAGAGCCTAGAAAACCTGCCCTGTTTCCTGAGCCTGCCAAAACAGCCCCTCCTGCTTCTCCAGAACCACGCAAACGTGCCCTTTTTCCAGAGCCCCGGAAGCATGCCCTTTTCTCTGAACTCCCCAAATCTGCTATATTCTCAGAATCACAGAAGGTTGTAGAGCTTGGTGATGAACTACAGATAGATGCCATAGATGATCAAAAATGTGATATTCTGGTTCAGGAAGAACTACTAGCTTCACCTAAGAAACTCTTAGAAGATACTTTATTTCCTTCCTCAAAGAAGCTCAAGAAAGACAACCAAGAGAGCTCAGATGCTGAGCTTAGCAGTAGTGAGTACATTAAAACAGATTTGGATGCAATGGATATTAAGGGCCAGGAATCAAGCAGTGATCAAGAGCAGGTTGATGTGGAATCCATTGACTTTAGCAAAGAGAACAAAATGGACATGACTAGTCCAGAGCAGTCTAGAAATGTGCTACAGTTTACTGAAGAAAAAGAAGCTTTTATCTCTGAAGAGGAGATTGCAAAATATATGAAGCGTGGAAAAGGAAAGTATTATTGCAAAATTTGTTGCTGCCGTGCTATGAAAAAAGGTGCTGTTTTGCATCATTTGGTTAATAAGCATAATGTTCATAGCCCTTACAAATGCACAATTTGTGGAAAGGCTTTTCTTTTGGAATCTCTCCTTAAAAATCATGTAGCAGCCCATGGGCAAAGTTTGCTTAAATGTCCACGTTGTAATTTTGAATCAAATTTCCCAAGAGGTTTTAAGAAACATTTAACTCATTGTCAAAGCCGGCATAATGAAGAGGCAAATAAAAAGGTAATGGAAGCTCTTGAACCGCCACTGGAGGAGCAGCAAATTTGATATTTCAACACAGTGTGAATATTTGCTCTACTAAGGTCTTTGATGAAACCATTCTTTGTAAGTATAGCTTATCAAGTAGCCTAGTTGGATCAGTAGATGACATGTATAGTGTATCGTGTTTCACTGTCTCAGTTGTGTTACTAAGAATGAGCATTTGATTATTTTTTCCTGGTCTCTGTCTGTGTGGCTATCTTGTAAATCAATAAATTTCTATATATTCCAGGTGGATTAAACTTCTCATTTTTTAAAGTATATATGAATAATAATACAAGAAAGTAGGCATTCCATTTAATAAGAGCAAGTTATACTCAAAGCATTCATTTAAAGTGTATCTGTGTGTGGAACTAATTTCAGACAATAGAAATTATTAGTTGAAATGTTTAAGAATTAGGCATGAAAAATAAGTTTGAGAAGTTTTGTTTCCTTACATGTATTTTTAAATCATAAGAGTTATTTTCTATCTGATGTAAAATTAGTTTATAAATCAGTTTCTAGATGTGTATTCGCTTTTATGTCATGAAAAGTTGGAGTCTCAGGGTTGCTGATTTTCTGCTAATAGGAAGAATAGAGTAAGTCTTTAAAATAGTTCGCAGCCTTCTCCCACAGGAGACGAGAGAAAGATAAGTGTGATTTTAAGTCTTTCTTGTCCATAGTTGTTTTCAGTGGAGTCTTCCATTCTGTAACTTACCCTAAGATCTGGTTCTTCCCTCCCCATCCGCCACCACACTGCCCACCAGCTCACACTAATAGATGATTCTTAATTGCCAAATGTGTTAGAACTCGTATATCCTACTCCTGGGCCTTAGATGTTGCCTGTGGGGGCTTAAGACCAGGTTAATAAGTAGGAACTGAAAGTCTTCCAGATTAACAGTAGAAAATTTTATAGATACTTCTGTTAAAGAAATACATTGATTTTATGTTTTTCTGTTCTGTTACTGTAAATACCTTGTACCTGTTCATGGATTATTTTATTCTAAAATATTTTGTCAAATGTGTATCAACCAAATTAAAAAGAAAGGCTTTCATGTCAGTAACATCTTCATGTGTGTTTTCTTTTGTGTACTTTTTATTGTGTATATCCAAGTCCATTATTTCCATGTTTTCAACATGAGTTTTCTTATCTCGAGCAGCGTTTTCTTAGCTGTGTTTTCTCTGAGTTCTGTGGTCAAGCAAGCTAGGGGAATGCTTGTATAGGGGGGACTCCATGTGGAAAATCTCATCCTTTCATATGAAAGGTGGTTTAATTCCAGTGGTTGCCCATCCTGCCTGCGTCTAAACAGTGCGAGGCATTTAATCTCAAAGGATTCTGATGTGTAGCCAGTATTGAGATGCTGTACTGGGTTTAATTTATCTATTCCCAGACATTTTTGAACAAGGAACAGTTTTGTCTTAGTTGCCCACCCCTTGGCTTCCCTATCAATATGCCCATTGAGATGTCTTAAAAATATTTAGTGATATAGTTTGGCTCTGTGTCCCCACCCAAATCTCTCCTTTTTTTATTTTTATTTTGAGACCATTCCTCACTCTTGTCACCCAGGATGGTGTGCAGTGGTGTGATCTCAGTTCACTGCAACCTCTGCCTTTCAGATTTAAGAGATTATCTTACATCAGCTTCCTGAGTAGCTGGAACTATAGGTGCATGTTACCATGTCTGGCTAATTTTTGTAGTTTAATAGAGATGGGGTTTTGCCATGTTGGTCAGGCTGGTCTCGAACTCCTGGGCTCAAGTGGTTCACCTGCGTCAGCCTCCCAAAGTGCAGGGATTACAGTTGTGGGCCACCACGCCCAACCCCCACCTGAATCTCATGTTGAACTGTAATCCCCAGTGTTGGAGGAGGGGCTGGCCTGGTGGGAAATGATTGGATCATGGGGACAGACCTCCCCCTTGCTGTTCTCTTGATAGTGCGTGAGTTACTTAAGTGTTCAGCACCTTCCCCTTTGCTCTCTTCCTGCTCCAGCCCTGTAGGATGTGCTGGCTTCCCCTTCGCCATCTGCCATGATTGTAAGTTTCCTGGGCCCTCACCCTGCCCCAGCCATGTTTCCTGCATAGCGTGCAGAACCGTTGGCCAATTCTCTTGTCTTTATAAATTACTCAGTCTCAGGTAGTTCTTTATGACAGTGTGAGAACAGACTAATACATTTAGATAATGCCAAGTAAGGTCTTAGAAGCCTCAGATTCGTTAACTTTGGTGAACATAGCACAGAGTACTTGCTGCTGTCAATTTACATGGCAGCTTGAGAACAAACTTCAGTTCAGGAATTTCCTTCTAGGCAGTGATGCCATCAAGTAGGACAGGTAAGGTACCTCGGATATACTAGTCCTTTTCTTGTCTATACTGATTGACTGAAATTGTTTTTGAGAAACAAAAGGGGTCTGCATTACTTAGAAGCTCTCCTGGCTCCTGCAGTCTCAAACCAACCCTGTTACACAGATTCTTTCCTAAGATTTCACCTTGTTTGGTACAGACCTGGCAGTTCATCCTAGACCTTTGCTCCAGGTAGTGCCAGCTAGGTCACATGACCTGCCATCTGATGTAGGGTTTTTGATAATTGTGCCACGGGATAAGGGTTAATTGCCCAAGTAAGTGGCAGTGGTGCATGTGTAGTTTTGGCTGTAAGGCCTTAACTATTTGATTAAACCCCTGTGTTCTTGGTTTACCTCACTGTGGCTTCAGTTTTGTTTTTATTAATTTTATTTGACATTAATTATATGGTATATCAGATACTGCTTTCATTTTAAATATTGGTGTGGATTCTGTAACTCTTAGATGAAGACATGGAAGGGTGCTTATCAGATTGGGTCTGCAGGCATCACGCAACAGGAAAGGTGTTCCTTTTTAGGTTTACTTACAGCCACAGATCTAAAAATCCTGGAAACTACCCCTTCCAATCTAGCCTTTAACTGTTCCTTTGTCATTTTGGTCACATGGTATATTTGTTTCTATTGCTATCTCAAATTACCTGAATCTTGACTTAAAACAACAAATGTGTTATACAACCTGTAGTTCAGTGAGCTAAAGTAAAGATGTCAGCCTGGTTGAGTTATTTCCTGGAGGCTCTAGGACAGAATTCATTCCCTTGCCTCTTCCACTTTCTAGAACAAGCTTGTGCAGCCCGCAGCCCAGGACAGCTTTGAATGCAGCCCAGAGCAAATTCATACGTTTTTGTAAAATGTGGCTGGGTGCAGTGGCTCATGCCTGTAATCCCAGCACTTTGTGAGGCCAAGGCAGTCAGATCACCTGAGGTCAGGAATTCCAAAGCCAGTCTGGCCAACATAGTGAAACCCCGTCTCTACCAAAAATAGAAAAATTAGCTGGGTGTGGTGGCAGGCACCTGTAATCCCAGCTACTAGGGAGGCTGAGGTAGGAGAATTGCTTTAACTGGGGAGGTGGAGGTTGCAGTGAGTCAAGTTCGTGCCACTGCCCCCTAGCCTGGGAGCCAAGAGCGAAATTGTCTCAAAAAAAAAAAAAAAAAAAAAAGATTTGTCCAAAGACTTTTTTTTTTTTTTTTTTTTTTTTAGAGCTCATCAGCTGTCATTGGTGTTAGTGTATTTTATGTGTGTCACAGACAATTCTTCCAGTGTAGCCCAGGGAAGCCAAAAGATTGGACACTGTTCTAGAGGCTGCCTGCACTCCTCGGCTCATGTTTCTTTTTCCTTATGTATTTATTTATTTTAGAGACAAGGTTTCACCATGTTGGCCAGGCCGATTTTGAACTCCTGACCTCAAGTGATCTGCCCATCTCGGCCTCCCAAGGTGCTAGTATTACAAGGGTGAGCCACCACACTCAGCCTTGGCTCACCTTTGTCTACCTGCATCTGTAAAGCTTTCAGCAGAGCACCTCTTTGACCCCGCTTCAGTCATCACACCTCTCTCTGCCTCCTCCCTCTTCCACGTAAGGACACTTGCGATTACGATGATCTTCCTATTTTAAAGCTAGCCAATTAGCAACTTTAATTCACCTTTGCCAAGTAAACTACCATGTTTATAGGTTCTGGTGATTGGAATCTGAGCATCTGGGATACCATTCTGCCTACCACACCTGAACTTGAAGGTTGGAGGTTTGAGTCCTCAGTTTGGCCTCCTATAGCAGTCAAGCCTTGTTGGACTCCTTTGGGGATCTATCTGTTTCCAGTGCCTCACTGGCCTAGTCTCCAAGGTCAACTTGAATACACCTATGGTACACACCAAAATATGGTCTCTACAACACTGATTTTTATGTATCATTCTTAATAAAAAAGGACCACTTAAAGTCCAGTTACTGCTATTAGCATGCTGTACCTTTTTCAGGCAACCTTCCCACCCCACCTTAATGTCTAAGATACTGTGTTCATTTTTCTTACTTTTCCAGCTGTAATAATCACCCTGTTTTTCCTATTAAAGGCCCATGCTCCTTGCTAAGACTGACACAGTTCTACCTTTCAAGGCTACTGTTGCCAAACTTTCATTTTTGAATGGAGGCAGAAAAGCCTACAGGATTGGATTGGACCTTTTCTAGTGTTAATGCAGTGCAGGAGTGCTTCTTTTGTATTACAAATCCTCCAAACGTTACTCTGCAGTCAACCCTAAAACTGAACATACAGAGTGAAAATAAAGTCTGACGTTTAAACTCCCTCGATCCTGATGAATTACAACATTGTTCTAGGTTGGCCTGAGCACAATAGTTAACTTTTTGCTACTAACACCAGCAGATCTCTTGTAAATGATTTCCATGGAACACCAGGAGGATTACGTGAAGATGGGAGGTAGATTAGGGCAAATTTCTACTCTTGAGAAAGCAGTACAACTCCTAACTTAATGGCAATGGGATTTTTTTTTTCTTTTACATGTAAGAAAACACTATTAATATAATTGAATGCCTAAGCTCAGCTTTAGAGCTGTACTAGTAGCCAGCAGTCACACATGACTATTGAGCACTTGAAATGTGGTTAGTCTGAATTGAGATCAAAAGGATTATAAAAATACCAGCCTTTACAACTTAAGGAAAATGTAAACTTTTCATGTTGTATGCCAAAATGATACCATTTTGCACATTAGGGTTAAATAATATAAAAATTTTGTACTTAATATGACTAAAACAATTGAAATTATGATCAGACTCAAATTCTATGACTATTGGATAGAGCTGCTTCTAGAGGGTGGAGTAGAGTTTCTTCGTGCAAGTTTCCTTTGAGGGTATACGTCTTATCAAACTGTAATGGTTAATTTTGTGTCACCTTGGCTAGGCCACAGTGCCCATATCTTTGGTTAAATGTTCTAGGTGATTTTGTGAAGGTATTTTTTAGATACAGTATTTAAATCAGTAGACTTTGAGTAAATCCAGGCTATCCTCCATAATTTGGTGGGTCTCACTGTATTAGTTGTAGGCCTTCATAGAAAAAGATGGACCTTTTCCAAAGAAGAGGGAATTCTGCCAGTAAATGGCTTTCAGACTCAAGTTACATCAACTGTTCCCTGGGTCTCCAGCCTGTCCACCTGTCCTGCAGATTTCGTACTTGCCAGCCTCCTCAAATGGGTGAGCCTTTTCCTTAAAAATCTCCCTCCCTGCCTCCCACTCCCCATATACATCCTATTCTGCTTCTCTGGAGAACTGTGACTAATAGATTTTGATACTGAGAGGTTCTTGTGGAACAGAATTCTAGGGATGAGTTTCCTGAATCAGTTCTCTAATCTGTTTAGACTGAAAGACACTAATGGATGTATTCCCATTAGAAAAGAGAGCACCCATAGTCCATGGCATGCTCTGGCAATAGAATTGGGAGACTCCTGAACACATGAGAGGCAAGGTCCTGATTGAGCATGTTTGTTTTGCCTGTGAACATTTCTGCCAGCCAACAAATATAATGAGATTGGCTGGCTGCTCCTTGTTTCTTTGGGCAAACTGCGGAAAGAAAAGCATGAGCTCAGGATTTTTAATTCCCAGCTCAATCACTACATAAGTGGCCCAAAACTATGTCTGCTCTGAAAGAGATAGCCGATATTGCTGAAAACCAAACTCAGAATGTAAATCCTGTGAGTGGCTGACTTACAATGCAAATCAAATTGGCAAATTTGCACTGGTGACTGCTATTAAAGTGAGGGCAATCATTGTGAAGGAACGGGGGTCCCTAAAGTTTGGGGACATATACACAGATCCTGATGAAGCTGGGAATGGTGAATGTCTAAATTTTGATCAGTCTTTTGCCAGTAGCTTCAACCTTATCTGAGGCGATGATGCTACTTTGCCTAAGGAATTTGAAATAGCCTTTTCTGAGGTAGTTGCCTTGCAATATAATGGTGAGTCTCCTCTGAACCCACTTCTTTGCCTCTAGACATGTAACTAGGCTCAAATCCCAGCAGGCCCCTAAAGGTGAGGTATAAGATGTGACCTGGGAGGTGTGCTACAGCAAAAAAGAACTATTTGATTGTTCCCAACAAACTAACAGAACCTGGGGAATATGTATGAGGATGTATATGAAGAGTGATAGAAGGAATGTAAACTTGTTTCAGGTAGAGTTTACTGACGTGGGCCTGCTACATAGTGTGGAGGCCAAAGTGTGTCCATCTTGGAGGCTAACCTACCATGGTGACTTCTGGTGAACCCCAGTTCTGGGAATGCCTCTAATAGTCCTACTTCATCTGCTGTACTTAAACCATAAATCTTTCCCTTAAGCAAATCACTTTAGTTGTCTTTATGGTATATCAGCCGTGGATCTGGGGATAACCACATGGAGTGGCACAGGGATCCACCATCTTGTCTTGCAGCTGCGCAAGACATGACTTCTGTTCATCAGTCCATGTTAAATCTTTCTTTCTTTTTTCTTTTTCTTTTTCTTTATTTTTCTTTCTTTTTCTTTCTTTCTTCTTTCCTTTCCTCTCTCCTTCCTTCCTTTCTTTCTTTTTCTTTCTCTCTCTTTCTTTCCCTTCCCTTTCTTCCTTCCCCTTCCTTCCCTTCCCCTTCCTTCTTTTCTTTCTTCTTATCTGAGACAGAGTCTTGCTCTGCCACCCAGGCTAGAGTGCAGTGGCACCATCTCGGCTCACTGCAGCATTGCCTCCCGGGTTCAAGTGCTTCTCCTGCCTCAGCCTCCCAAGCAGCTGGGATTACAGGTGCCCACTACGGTGCCCACTACTGTGCCCGGCTAATTTTTGTATTACTAATAGAGATGGGGTTTCACTCACTGTGTTGGCCAGGCTGGTCTTTAACTCCTGACCTCGTGATTCGCCCACCTCGGCCTCTCAGAATGCTGGGATTACAGGTGTGAGCCACTGCACCCAGCCTGTTTCTTAAAAACTGGATTTGTTGGCTGGGCGCGGTGGCTCACGCCTGTAGTCCCAACACTCTGGGAGGCCGAGGTGGGCAGATCATGGGGTCAGGATGTCAAGACCATCCTGGCCAACATGGTGAAACCCCGTCTCTACTAAAAATACAAAAATGAGCTGGGTGTAGTGGTGCAGGCCTGTAGTCCCAAATGAGGCAGGAGAATTGCTTGAACCCAGGAGTTGGAGGTTGCAGTGAGCCGAGATCATGCCATTGCACTCCAGTCTGGTGACAGAATGAGACTCCGTCCCAAAAACAAAACAACAACCACCACCAAAAAAATCTGGATTTGTCAGTCTCTTTGGTCTCTCAGCTTCCTCAGCCTAGGTTTGCCTAGACCTGCTCATCATGTAACAAGCAGAGATTTTGGATTTAATGTTCAGCTTGGGGAGTTAGTGCCCTAACAGTATGATTAGTTGGTTGAACCATGGACCAAATGGGGGCCCACAGTAAATTAACTTGAAATACCAGACTTACCTTGGTATGCTATAGAGGAAGAGATTCAAAGGCTTAGGGAGGTTAGAATATCAGAGTTAATGTGTCATTTAAGATCCTCTCTCCCACCCTGGGGGAAGTGGAGGGCAGAGGACACACTGTTCACCAACACTGTGGAAAATCAGTTTTTGGGGGGAGACCCAGTATCCTTGAAGGGCCCTGTGATCACTCTTCCCTGTAGGTCAGACATTACCGTGGAAATGGCTGCCACTGAACTGGGAAACCTAAATGCAATGGGATTAATCAGATCCTAGGGTGGCTGGGGCCAAGTAACAGCCTTAGTGGCAAAAGGCAAGGTGGGCACAGTTACCATAAAGGACAGCAGAGCCAAAGCATTAGCTGGAATTGTCTGACTCACAGAGACCTGTGGTGTTGGCTAGGGGATCACGGTGTTCCTAGAAGGGAAATAGATAGGAAGCCTACAAAATTCTTACTTAATCTGTGTAAATGGAAGAGTTCTAGGTCAAGTGAGCAAAAGCAAAAATGTATGCTGTTAATCTTCTGCCATTTACAAAAGTGACCTATAGCTTTTGCCAGGGTGGCGGCACTGGGGTAAAGGAAATAATTAAAACTTTCAGAGATTATTAGACATTGGCTCTGAACTGAAACTAGTTCCAGGAGACCCAAAGCATCAGTTTGTCCCACCAGTCAGAGGAGGGGCTCGTAGATGTCAGGTGATTAATGAAATTTTAGCTCAGGTCCATCTCCCAGTGTGTCTTTGAATTCATTCTACGGTTAATTTTTCTTCAATGCGTAACTAGAATAGACATGCTTGGCAACTGGAAAAGTCTTCATATTGGTTTCTTGATGTGTGAGTTAAGGACTGTTACAGTGGGAAAGGCGGAAGACACTACTATTGCACCTATGTAGGAAAATAGTAGACCGAGAGCAACACCACATTCCTGGAGACATTGAAGAGGTTACTGCTACTATTAGTATCAAGGACTTAAAGGATATCGGGAGGGCAACTCCCACCACATCCCCATTCAAATTGGCTGTCTGGCCTTCGCAGAAGACAGATGGATTTTTTTTTTTTTTTTTTTTTTTTTCTTGAGCCGGAATCTCACTCTGTTACCCAGGCTGGAGTGCAATGGTGTGTGATCTCGGCTCACTGCAACCTCTGCCTCCCAGGTTCAAGTGATTCTCCTGCCTCAGCCTCGCAAGTAGCTGGGATTACAGGTACATGCCACCAAACACAGCTAATTTTTTGTATTTTTCGTGGAGAAATGGTTTCACTATGTTGGCCATGCTGGTCTCAAACTCCTGACCTCAGGTGATCTGCCTGACTCGGCCTCCCAAAGTGCTAGGACTACAGGCATGAGCCACCACGCCTGGCTGATGGAAGGATGGATCTTAGTGAATTACACTGGATTATCATGAGACTAACCAGGTGGTAACTCCAGTTGTAGCCTCTTTACCAGTTGTGGTTTATTGCTTGAGCAAATGAACACATTTCCTGGTACCCGATATGCTGCTATTGACGTGGAAAGTACTTTTTTCTCCATACCTGTTAAGGGAGACTACCAGAAGCAGTTTGTTTTCAGCTGTCAAAGCCAGCAATATGCCTTTATTATTCTACCTCAGGGGTATGTCAACTCTCCAGCCCTGTGTCATAGTTTAGATCTCTGGGTCGCGATCACCTTTCCCTTCACAAGACATCATGCTTATCCATTACATTGGTGCCATTAGGTTTATTGTACATAGTGAGCAACAAGTAGCTACTCTACACTTATTGATAAGACGTTTATGTCTCAGAAGGTGGGAAATCAATAAAATTTCAGGGGCATTCTACCTCTGGAATGTCTAGGTATCCAGTAGTATGGGGCATGTTGAGATATCCTTTCTAAGGTGAAAGGTAAGTTGTTGCATCTGGCCTGTCCTACAATAAAAAGACGCACAATGACCAGTGGACCTCTTTGGATGTCGGGGACAACATATTCCTCAGGTAGGGGTGCTACCTGACCCATTTACCAAGGGACTTGAAAAGGTGCTCGCTTTGAGTGAGGTCTAGAACTAGAGAAGGCTCTGCAACAGGTCCAAACTGTTGTGCAAGCTGCTTTGGCACTCAGGCCATATGATCCAGCAAATTCGGTGGTGCTTGAAGCATGAGCTGATTATAGGAATGATAGTTGGACACTTTTGTAAGGCCCCATAGATGAACCACAGCAAAGGCCCTTAGAATTTTGGAGCAAAGCCCTGCTGTCCTCTGCAGATAAGTGCTGTCCTTTGAAAAATAGCTTTTGGCCTGCTACTACCTTGTGGTGACTAAATGATTAAACATGTACCACCCAGTTCCCATGCAGTATGAGCTGCCCACCAAGCCATAAAGTTAGGTGTACATAACAGTACTCAACCGTAACATGGAAGTGGTATATTACTAGAGTTAGCTTGAGCAGGTTCCAAAGGCACAAGTAAAGTGCATGAAGAAAAGTAGACCAGGCATGAGCCTGTGGTGGCTCACATCTGTAACCCCAGAACTGTAGGAGGCTGAGGCTGAGGGACTGCTTGAGGCCAGGAGTTCAAGACCAGCCTTGGTAACATAGCAAGACCTTGTGTGTACAAAACAAAAGAAAAAAGGCAGCTGGGCATGGCGGTGCACACCTGTCATCCTAGCACTCAGCAGGTTGAGGGCAGAGGATAATTTGAGCTCCAGGTGTTTGAGGTTACAGTGAGCTATGATTGTACCACTACACTCTAGCCTGGGTAACAGAGTGAGACTCTATTTTTTTTTTAAGTGGCCCAAATGTCTGTGGTCCCCGCTCCTCCTAAACTACCTTCTCTCCCCCAGCCTGCCCCTATGGCTTCATGGGGAGTTCCCTATGATCAGTTGACAGAGGAGACCAGGGCCTGGTTTCCAGGTGGTTCTGCAGGGTACACAGACATCATCTGAAAGTGGACAGCCGAAGCACTACAGCCTTTTTCTGGGACTTCCTTGAGGGCAGTGGTGAAGAGAAATTTAGGTAGTGTACCTGGTTGTTCATTTTGTTTGGAAAGAGAAATGGCCAGACACATGATTTTATATTGACTCATGGACTGTGGCCAATGGTTTGGTTGGATAGTCAGAGACTTGGAAGAAATAAAATTGAAAAATTGGTGGGTCAGGCACAGTGGCTTATGCCTGTAATCCTAGCACTTTGGGAGCCCAAGGCAGGTGGATTGCCTGAGCTCAGGAGTTTGAGATCAGCCTGGGCAACACAGTAAAACACTGTCTCTACTAAAAAATAAAAAAAAATAAAAATAAACCCAAAAAACAAAAAACAGCTTGGCATGGTGGCATGCAGCCGTAATCCCAGCTACTTGGAAGGCTGAGGCAGGAGAATCACTTTAACCTGGGAGGCAGAGGTTGCAGTGAGCCAAGATTGTGCCATTGCACCCCAGCCTCGGCAACAGCGTGACTCTTGTCATGTCACACACACAAAAAATGGTGACAAAGAAATTTGAGGAGGAGGTGTTTTTTTGCCCATTTAGAAGATACCACTCTGAATGGGCAAAAAGTATGAAGCTATTTGTATTCCAAGTGAATGGTTACTGAAGGATAACCTCAGAAGAGGAAGATTTTAATAATCGGGTGGATAGGATACCTGTCAGCTTATTTCCACAGCCACCCCTATCATCACCAAATTGGTTTATGAACAAAGTGGCCGTGATCACAGGGATGGAGGCTATGCATGGACTCAGAAATCTGCACTTCCACTCACCAAGGCAGAACTGGCTACAGCCACCGAGTGCCCAGTCTGCCAGCAGCAGAGACCAGCACTGAATTTTCAGTGTGGCATCATTCTCCGGGGTGATCAGCCAGCTACCTAGTGGCAGGTAGATTATGGTGGTTTGCTTTCATTATGAAAGGGGCAGCATTTTGTTCTTGTTGGAATAGACACTGGAGTAGATAATGATCCTTTTTGTCTTCCCTGTTTGGAATAATTCTGCCAAAACTATCCATGCATGTAAAAATTGCCTTATCCACCATTGTGGTATTCCACATGGCATTGCTTCTGATTGAGGTAGTACCTTCGCAGCGATTCAAGTGAAGCAATGGGCCCGTGTTTATGGAATTCCCTGGTCTTACCATATTCCCTACCATCCCAAAGCAGCTGGCTTGATAGAACAATGGAATGGGCTTTTGAAGTCCAGTTACAGGGCTAGCTAGATGGTAATACTTTGCAGGGCTGGGGCAAGGTTCTCCACAGGCAGTATATGCTCTGAATCAGTATCCAATATATGGTGCTGTTTCTCCCATAGCCAGGATTCACAGGTCCAGGAATCAGGAGGTGGAAATGGGAGTGGCACCACTCATTATTACCCCTAGTGACTCACCAGCAACATTTTTGCTTTCTGTAACTGTGAACTTATGATGTGCTGGCTTAGAAGTCCTAGTTCCAAAGTGAGAAATGCTTCCTGGATATACAACTCAGTTTAACAGGGAGTTCAGACTGCCACGTTGTCTGTTTGGAGTCCTCATGCCTGAGTCAACAGGCCAATAAGGGGGCTACTATATTGACTGGAGTGGTTCATCCAGGTGAACAAGGGGAAAATTGGACTGCAACAGTGTGTCTGGAATAGAGAAGATCCCTTAGGGCATCTATTGGCATTACCATGCCATACGATTAAAGTCAACCACTCTGGCTAACATGGTGAAAACACATCTCTACTAAAAATACAAAAAATTAGCCAAGTATGGTGGTGTGTGCCTGTAATCCTAGCTACTTGGTAGGCTGAGGCGAGAGAATCATGTGAACATGGGAGGCAGAGGTTGCAGTGAGCCGAGATTGTGCCATTGTACTCCAGCTTGGTGACAGTGTGAGACTATGTCTCAAAAATAAATAAATAATAAATACCAGCTATGACCTTGTGATCAGCTACAGAAATGAAGACTGTGATTGTCATGAGTACTTCTTTTTAATTTTGTTACAAATACGTTTGTGTGTATACATATATATCAAATACAGATATATACACATATAGAAAATATTTTTATTCTTTTTCATCTCTTATCCCTTTACTCCTTTACATAAGATGCATTGGCTTTATATCATGGATTTAATATTGTTAGGCTTACAGCATCATATTTAAGTTATGGAATATCAAGGATAAGATATGGAATATCGCCCAAAAGACTTTACATCCTCTTCTGGGGAAGGGGTTAGTATGTTTTTGGTTGTACACAGAAATAGTTGTATTATTTTAGGTGAGAGTATGATCTCATTATTGTCTTTATTTGGAGGCTAAATATGGTTTAAGAAGAAGTGTATGGGAACTGAATCGACAAGGGGCGAACCTGTGATGGTTGATTTTATGTGTCAACCTGGTTAGGTGATGGTACTCAGACCTTTGATCTAACATTATTCTAGGTGTTTTAGTGAAGATGTTTTTAGAAAAGAGTAACATTTAAATCAGTAGACTTTGAGTAGATTTTCCTCCATAATGTGGGTGGGACTCATCCAATCCATTGAAGACCTTAATAGAAAAAGACTAGCAAGACTGACTTCCCTGCCGGGCGCGGTGGCTCAAGCCTGTAATCCCAGCACTTTGGGAGGCCGAGGCAGGTGGATCACAAGGTCAAGAGATCGAGACCATCCCGGTCAACATGGTGAAACCCCGTCTCTACTAAAAATACAAAAAAAAAATCAGCTGGGCATGGTGGCGCGTGCCTGTAATCCCAGCTACTCACGAGGCTGAGGCAGGAGAATTGCCTGAACCCAGGAGGCGGAGGTTGCGGTGAGCCGAGATCGCGCCATTGCACTCCAGCCTGGGTAACAAGAGCGAAACTCCGTCTCAAAAAAAAAAAAAAAAAAATTAGCTGGGCATGGTGGCACGTACCTGTAATCCCAGCTACTCAGGAGGCTGAGGCAGGAGAATTGCCTGAGCCCAGGAGGCGGAGGTTGCGGTGAGCCGAGATGGCGCCATTGCACTCCAGCCTGGGTAACAAGAGGGAAACTCCGTCTCAAAAAAAAAAAGAGGGCTAACAAGTCTGAAATTTTGCAGGCAGGCTGAAGACCCAGGCAAGTGCTTGTGTTGCTACTTGAGTTCAAAGACAATCAGTTGGAAAAATTCACTCTCTTTGAGGGAAGTCAGTCTTTTTTTTTTTTTTTTTTTTTTTTTTTTTTTTTTTTTTGAGACGGAGTTTCGCTCTTGTTACCCAGGCTGGAGTGCAATGGCGCGATCTCGGCTCACCGCAACCTCCGCCTCCTGGGTTCAAGCAATTCTCCTGCCTCAGTCTCCTGAGTAGCTGGGACTACAGGCACGCGCCACCATATCCAGCTAATTTTTTGTATTTTTAGTAGAGACGGGGTTTCACCATGTTGACCGGGATGGTCTCGATCTCTCGACCTCGTGATCCACCCGCCTCGGCCTCCCAAAGTGCTGGGATTACAGACTTGAGCCACCGCGCCCAGCCGTTAGCCCTCTTAATTGCATGAGTCAGTTCTTTAAAATGTCTCTGTCTGTCCCCTTCTTCCTCACTCCCTTTTCCCCTCTCACCACAATCTATTGGTTCTGTTTCTCTGAAGAATGCTGGTGACACTGATCTCAAGATTTCCCTTAGAATCAATTAGAAAAATTTTCAATTTTGATAGTCTTTGCACAACTTAGAATTCATTCATGAAAGAATACATGATTGTAATTTGGGTAGTTTATAGATTGTTCAGACATTTAAAAAGATGCCATATATGTATATGTATATATATATATATATATATACACACACACACACATATATATGGCATCTTTATATATATATATATGCTCCATCTAAAAAAATTATATATATATTTTTTCAAGATGGAATATTACTCCTTCGCCAAGCTGGAGTGCAGGGGCACACTCTCGGCTCAATGCAGCCTCCGCTGCCTGGGTTCAAGCAATTCCCCTGCCTCAGTCTCCTGAGTAGCTGGGACTACAGGCATCTGCCACCATACCCGGCTAATTTTTTGTATTTTAGTAGAGACAGGGTTTCACCATGTTGGCCAAACTGTTGACGTCATGATCTGCCCGCCTCTGGGATTACAGGTGTGAGCCACCATGCCTGGCCAACATTTATATATATATGACGGAGTTTCCCTCTTGTTACCCAGGCTGGAGTGCAATGGCGCGATCTCGGCTCACGGCAACCTCCGCTTCCTGGGTTCAGGCAATTCTCCTGCCTGGGTTCAGGCAATTCTCCTGCCTCAGCCTCGTGAGTAGCTGGGATTACAGGCACGCGCCACCATGCCCAGCTGATTTTTTTTTTGTATTTTTAGTAGAGACGGGGTTTCACCATGTTGACCGGGATGGTCTCGATCTCTTGACCTCGTGATCCACCCGCCTCGGCCTCCCAAAGTGCTGGGATTTTGAGGGATTCTAAGAGTATCAGGGTGGCAGCTGCTGCTGCGCTGTCATGAGGGCCTGCCCAGGGCTGTGAGGTTAAGTTGTTTGGATGAAAAGGCTGCAGGCCATGGGCTTGGCTCCAATGTGAGAATCCTGACCACACAGCCCTGGACTTCAGAAGTATAGAATGAAAAAGTGTTGAGACAGGTTGGGGAGAGCTAGGGAGGGAGCTGCTTTTAGAGCTGTTTTTTAAGGAGCAAAAGGAGGAGTGAGGAAAGGATTTAGGATTAATAGGGTTGGATAAGTTTTCTTCAGTGAGTTTATACATACAATAGCTTAGTTAGAATAGCCAAACCTGGTATCCCGAGGTGAAATAGCAACCACACCCAGGAAGGAGATAAGCTGTTGTTTGGTGGAGGGGGTTGGGGTTTGGGGTTTGGGAAATCTACTGCATGCGGTTGGCAGGGGGCGCATGTGTATGCTGGCGAAAGATTATAAAAGATGGGAAGAAATTTGGGCTTCGGAAGGGGATACTTGATGCCCCTTTGAGTACAGACGCTGAAGAAGCAGGAAGGTGAATTAAAAAGCCATGTTTCAATAGACAGGTGATAACAGGCTTTACTTTTAAAGGCTGTGGTGGGATGGGGTACGGGGCTGGGCAGGGTTAGGGTGGTTAGGTTCTAAGGGGATGAGGAGGGGTGAGTGACTTGTAGCAACAGAAGGAAAGGTGGTGTTTTACACCCTAGGCTTAAGGTTGGGGGACATAGGGGAGCTGCTGAGGGAGGTACGGGTTTGGGGAGCAGGACAGCAATGAGGTGTGGCCATAGCCCAGAACAGTCAAGGAGGCAGACAATTTCCCTAGGATATCCCGGCCTAACAGGGGAACCGGACAGGTGGGGATGATCGGGAAAGAACGTGGAAGGGAGTGCTGGCCTGATTGACACCAGGTGTGGGGAGTTATGAGAGGCCTGGAGGCCTGGCCGTCAATTCCCACGACAGCATGGCGGCCAAGGAGCCAGGTCCTTGAAAAGAAGGCAGCGTGGGGTGGGTGCCTCTGTGCTGATTAAGAAGGGGATGGACTTGCCCTCCACGTAAGAGTTACCCTAAGTTTGGCATCTGTGAAGGTCCAGGGGGCTTCTGAGATGGTCGGGCAGCGTCAGTCTTTAGCTGCCAAGCCGAGGGTTGGAGCTTCAGGAGCTCTGGGAGCAGTGACCTGAGCTGGACAGTCGACTTTCTGTGGGGGCCCCACACAGACGGGGCAGGGCTCAGGAGCAGTCCCGGGCTGCGGGCATTCCTGGGCCCAGTGGCCAGGTTTCCAACGCGTGAAGCAAGGTCTGGGGGGTTGGCTGGATGCGCTGCAGTCTGGGTGCTCTGAAGTCTCTGTGAGCTGGTGGCGTGGCTGGGGTTCATCTTACGGAGGAGGCAGCGTCTGCAGTTCTGAGATGTGCAGCCGGGCAGATTTCTCCGTTATTGAACACCTTGAAGGTAGGGTTGCCTAATTCCCTGGGTGGGGTTTGAGGGCCAGATTTTAATTTTGTACCTTTTTGTAATGTTGGGGTTGACTGGGTGATAAAATGCATATTAAGCATTTTTTAGGGGTGAGAGTGGAAGTAAGGGTGACGTTTAATTCACTCTGGGTGAGATTACTGGACTGAAGAGTATTGGAGGATCTGATGAAAAGGAGCCTAACTGGTGGTCGATTTGGGAAAGGTCAGATAAAGGGAAGGAACGTCACCCTAACTGTGCCTTTGGCTCCAGCCACCTCTGGAAGGGGGATTGTCAGGCAGGGGTGCAGGAGGCAGCCGCAGGACTAACTAAGCCGGGCCGTGTACAAGGTGGGGAGGTGACAGGAGGGGCATGAGGAGGCGGGTTGTGGGCAGAGGAAGAGGAGGAAGGCTCTGGGGTGGGGTTAGGTCCTGGATGAGGGCCTGGTTCACAGGCGGGAAGGAGAAAGGTCGGAAGGTTGATGAACAGGGAGGAGTCTGGCTAACCCGCAGAGGAAGGAGGGGCAGACGGAAGTGAAGAGAAGGAGTAGAAATTAGGGAGGGATTGGTGTGTAAAAAAAAATGCCTGGACGTAGGGAATTTCAGACCATTTGCCAGTCTTGTGACAAAAATTGTCTTAATTTCATAAAATAGAGGTGAAAGGTGCCAATTTTTGGCCAATTGGAACCATTGTTTAACTTGTATTGCGACCATGCAGTGGCCCAGTAAAGAGAATGCAGTATTTACAGAGACGTTTGGGTTTTAGGTTAGGGGACAGTTGGAGAGGTTTCAGGTTCTTTAGAACACAGGCCAGCGGGGAGGAGGGAGGGATAGAGGATGGACGATTGCCCACCGCTCAACAGGCGTCCCTCAGTGAGCCTGGGTTGAAACTCGTCGTTGTTGAGCAGTCAAAAAGAGCGTCCTGTATGTTGACCTGCCACCAATATCGGCCCTGAGCCTGGTGGGCGAGTGACTAGGGTGAACGTCTCCACGATAGCCCAATCCCTGGGAACCTGGGTCCCAGGATCCGTGACCTACATAGGGTTTTTCAGGTCCCGAATCTCATGGAAGAACCTGGTTTACCTGATTTTCCTTGTGTTTGTGGTGGAAAAATGATGAAGCTGGAAGGGGGAGGAAGTGGAAGGGAAAAGATAAAAGAATAGGAAAGCAAATAATGAGACTGCTTACCAAAACAGCCGGTGGTGTGTGTGTGGGCTGGTCTGATGACCCGGGTCGGTAGGTCGATCTCTTCATGGAGGGAGCACAAGAGCAGGGACGGGGGTTTGGTCTCCTGTAGGAGTTCCCCCATCCTGGGTTTTGGTACCAAAATGTTGAAAATTCACACTTTGAATGAAGATACCCCCCAAACATACTTTTGTTGGGCAACGTGGCTGTTTATTCACCTGGGTGCAGGTCGGCTAAGGCCGAAAAGGGCGTTAGCAAAGGGTAGTGGGATGGGAGTTGGTTTTACAGGTTTGGGGCGGGCAGTGGAAAGTCAGAGAGTAAGATCAGTTACAGAGGTGGGGTAGGGGCAAGGAGTGTACATGACCCCAAGTTCAGTTACAGTGGCGGCTGGGGTGAGGCAGAAGAGCAGTTAAGATGACAGGATGGGTGAGGGGTATTCACATTCAGAAGAAGAGTTGAGATGGCAGGGTTGGGTGAGGGGCTTGTCCGGGGAAGCTCTGCTGGGTGCTCAGGGACAATGGTGAACGTGGGGAGTCGGGGTGGGGGTCGGTGGATGGGAGACAATCAGGAGGCAAGCAGGACTTCAGACTTTCAGGTTCCAGGTTTGCATATGGAGACCTGACACCTGCTTCAAGCAATTTCCTGCCTCAGTCTCCCGAATAGCTGGGATTATAGGTGCCCGCCACCATGCCTGGCCAATTTTTGTGTTTTCAGTAGAGACGGGGTTTCTCCATCTTGGCCAGGCTGATCTTGAACACCTGACCTCATGATCCACTGCCTCGGTCTCCCAAAGTGCTGGGATTACAGGTGTGAGCCACTGTACCTGACCACTTCATAGTCTTTGAAATACAGGGGCAGAAGTATTCTTCCCAGGGCGGTCCCGGGTCCAGTGAGACGAGTTATCAGGTCTCTCAGCAGAGTGAGTTGGACAAGGAAGAGGCTCCACAGCTGTCCTCTTTCCACAGTTGCTCAGAGCGATTGTGAGTGAGACTGGAAAGTAGCCCAGGTGGGAGAGTGGCCGTGTGCAGGGAGGAGGTGACCTGGTGAGAGACCCAAGCATCTAAGATCACCACCCCCTCGACTTCCACACTGCATTTCAATAGAAGTAAAGGCTGCTGACGGGCGCCACCTTATAGATCGCAGGCATGGCGTGGGGGAATCTTTCCGGAGGTATTGTGTTAACTTAAATGAGTTCAAGCCGCCACCCCACACCTACTCCATGGACCAAGACCCTTTCCCATGTAATTTCCAGAACTGTAACCCCAAGACCCTTTCACATGTCGTATCTGGAGTTGTCAGCCTCTGTAAAGCCGGGCTTCTGATTGTTAGACGAGCTTGGCCACCAGGCAGTGACGCCGCCTTGCTCCAGCGCGCCCTCTGCTGGCGGCCGGGGCACTGCAGGGCCCTCGCGCTCACAGCGCTGGCCGAGGCCGCGCGCCCTCTGGTGGTCGTCCCGCTGCACCACTTGAAGTCGGAGCGCAGAGTGTTCAGCGCCCTGGTTCTGGAAATGCAAACTGACGCAGAGCCCACTAGCCCGTGTGTTTTCAAAAAGGAAGAAGGGACAATTAACTGGAAACCATAGGAATGAGATAAACATGGATGCACGTTTTACAACTGATGGAAAAATTCACTCAACATGGTCTTTGCACTTAAAATGCAAAACCGTCAGAGGCATCTTAACCGTAGTGACTTTATTTTAAATAAAAGCTTCAGAAAAAGCTAAATCTGGGCAGGGTGCAGGGCTCACGAATGTAATCCCAGCACTCTGGAAGGCCAAGGCGAGAGGATCACTTGAGATCAGGAGTTCAAGACCAGTGTGGGAAAATAGTGAGATCCTCATGTCTACAAAAAATATAAAAATTAGCTGGCGTGGTGGCTCGTGCCTGTGGTCCCAGCTACCCAGGAGGCTGAGGTTGGAGGATCGCTTGAGCCTAGGAGTTTGAAGCTGCAGTGAGTCAGACATGATTGCACCACTGCACTCAATCATGGGAGACAGAGTCCTACTCTCTCTCTCTCTCTCTCTCTCTCTCTCACACACACACACACACACGTTAAATTTGTTGGATTATATATTTAGGGATTGAGCACCTTTGGTCATAAAATGTTTATGGTTGCAGGAACAAGTTAGTAACTAAATAAAGACCCAAAACTTACAAATATATACCAATACTTTAAGCAAAAAAAATTCTTAATTTAAAAATAAGTTTTACTTTAAAGATAATAGTACACTCATAAATTATTGTTAAAATCAATAGTGACATAGAAAACTAACAATACTAATAGCCTGACACAAACTGATCAGAATCCTTTATAAGAGACAACACTGTTCTTAATAACCCATATAGGCCGGGCGCGGTGGCTCAAGCCTGTAATCCCAGCACTTTGGGAGGCCGAGGCGGGTAGATCACGAGGTCGAGAGATCGAGACCATCCTGGTCAACATGGTGAAACCCTGTCTCTACTAAAAATACAAAAAATTAGCTGGGCATGGTGGCACGTGCCTGTAATCCCAGCTACTCAGGAGGCTGAGGCAGGAGAATTGCCTGAACCCAGGAGGCGGAGGTTGCGGTGAGCCGAGATCACGCCATTGCACTCCAGCCTGGGTAACAAGAGTGAAACTCCATCTCAAAAAACAAACAAACAAACAAACAAACAAAACCCCATGTAAACAAACATTAAGTAGTCCTATTTGTACGTTAATGTGCTGGCATCACAGGTGTGATTAGTTAATCCCAGCACACTGGAAGGACAAGGAGGGCAGATCACTTGAGGCCAGGAGTTGGACAGCAGCATGGCCAACATGGTGAAACCCAGTCTCTACTAAAAATACAAAAATATAGCTTTGCACAGTGACAGTATCGTACGTAGCCAATGAGGTTTATCCAAGGCACGATTATTGCTAATTGAAAACTTTTCCCAATACCCTGCCATGATGACTGGAAATATAGTCAGCATTGGCAATTTTTGGCAGTCTCTATGGGGATGGAATAAAATAAATAACAAAAATAAAATGGAATAGAAATACCAAAATATTAGCCGGGTGTGGTGGTGCACACCTGTAATCCCAGCTACTTGGGAGGTTGAGGCAGAAGAGTTCTTAAACCCAAGAAGCAGAGGTTGTAGGGAGCTGAGATCATGTCATTGTGACTAGAATAAAACTCCATCTCAAAAAAAATTTTTTTTTCTTTCAAACAGGTGCTTTCCTCCTCTTGCTTTCTGAGGACTCCCTGCTCTGTCACTTAGTAGTGGCTAATAAACTCTCTTAATGTCACTAGACTCTACGAGTCACCATAAATTCCATTTCGTGTGAGATTCAAAATCCTGTTGTTGGGGTCTGGGACAAGACCCCTTTGCTGGTGACAAAACTATACTAATTCTTTTGTTTTCTTTCTTTCTTTCTTTCTTTCTTTCTTTCTTTCTTTCTTTCTTTCTTTCTTTCTTTTTTTTTTTTTTGAGACAGAGTCTTGCTCTGTTGCCCAGGCTGGAGGGACATGGTGTGATCTCGAATCACTGCCTCCTGTGACTCCCAGGTTCAAGTGATTCTCCTGCCTCAGCCTCCCGAGTAGCTGGGATTACAAGCACCTGCCACCATGCCTGGCTGATTTTTGAATTTCTAGTACAGTGTTTTCCAGTATTGGCCAGAGCAGTCTCGAACTCTTGACCTCAGGAGGAGGGGTGTCGCTTGGATATGGAGGGTGGAGGAGGAGGGGTGCCACGCAGATATCGCTCTTGGATTATCACCTGGGATATTAGGCTCAAGGCTCTATTATTGGTTTGAACCCTGAGAGCGCCAGCAAACAGCTCGAGGTGTTGTGGAGCAACATGCTGTTTTCATGAGCGCCTGGCTGCAGATGGGCTGAGGCCTAAAACGGTGTCGGCCCCAAGTGAGGGTGAGGCTGGGGTTTTCTAGTCTCCTGTAAATGGGACATGTTCCAGTCTGACGTAACTGCTCCGTGGTACCTAGACGGCCTCTCTCCTGATCTTCAGGGGGTCCTTGTCTTCCGACCTGCCCTTTTCTGGCTTCTGCTGGCTTGCTGACCCAAGCTGCTGGTGCACGTGGTCTTGTACCTTGGGACCAAGCCTGAGGAGGGAGGAATTACCCCCAAGTTGTCAGGCCCCGGGGAGAATCTTTCCTTAGGGAGAGTAGGCTGGCTGATTCTTCTTTGTTAGGCACAAGTTGGTTTTGCAGGTGCAGTGGGGTGCCTCAAGCTGAAAGCCTGACTCCTTGTATGGGCCAGACCCCATGTGGCCCTTCCTGTGACTGCCAGGCCACTTTGAGGCTGAGAGACAGTTTTGTCTGGCCTCTGTCCTGCACATGTTTATGGTACCTTCTCTGTGTTGGCAGATCTGGGGGTCCACCAGATAGGATCCCGTGAAGAGATCTCAAAGGTCGTTAGTCCACTGTGTTTATCACATCACTTCCGCAATCAAAGATGAATAAAATATAGAGGAGTATTTAGTGATAAGGCTGATGGTGCACCTGTGCTAGGCAGTGTTTTAGTTCCTTGAGACACCAAGGAGTTGAGACAATCCTTTGCCTTAGAGTTTTGCCTCTGTAAGTCCTGCTATCGAGAGCTGTGTGTGTTAAAATGTCTGATTTTATCAGGCAGGATCTGGGCTGTCTGTAAACTTAGGTGAGGGGAGGCTGGTGTCCAGCAAGTATCCAGTACCCCTCAACATCCCAGTTCTTCTCCACCAATCTTCCAATTCTAGGACTGATGCGGAGGCCCTCAGAGCGACTTAAGAGGGGAAGTAGTCACTGTGCTCTGTGGCTAGCTTGTTTGGGAGCATACATTGTAAATCCTCTGCCGACAAAACGTTGGAAACAAGTAGTGTTTCAACTTGAGTTTCTCGTAAATAGCTTGCAGTCGTATAAGCCAGAGCATGCATACCACAGGGCAACATGAGGGTCCCTCTACCACCCTTTCTCCCAGCGGCCTAAGTGGGCATCTACACAGAATAATGTGTGCAGCCTCACTGTGTGAAAGTCCAGTGCTTTGTGCTTTGAGCATCATCAGGGAAGGGCCCCTGACTTGGAAGGTTGCCGAGCTGCCGCGGAGGGAAGGAGGGGGCATGCAGTGCTGCTGCATCTGCGTCTTGCTCTGTGACAGGAGGCATGAGATAGCCTTGGTTTCATGAAGACCTTGGGTGTCCCAGCTCACTTCAGCCCTGAGCAGCCTGATGCAGGCGCTGGGCCCTGGTTCTGGAGGTGAGAATGTAGCACGGGCTTCCACTGCATGGCTGGCACAGTGGGCATTCAGGTGCCTATTTGGGGACTGCTATGGAGTCCTGTGCCAGATGCAGTGGTGCACAGCTGGGAGCCAAGGGTCCCTGCTTCTGCTGGAGAATCTAGGCAGATGTAAAGGGTTAAGATTAGTGGTAGGGTTAGGGGTTAAGTTTAGGGTTGGTGTTGGGGTTTGGGGTTTGGGGTCAAGGGTCAGGGCTAAAGAGTAGGATGAGGGATTGGGGTAGGGGTAGGGGTAGGGTCATGGGGTTAGTGTTTAGGGTTAGAGGTTAAGGAGGTGAAGGTGAGGGTAATAAGCAGATTACTAAAAGCAATTCTGCTTCACTTCAATAACAACCTTCTCCAACTCATTTTGTCTCCACAAACTTATTTTTCCAAGAAGAATCCCAGGCTTCTTAAAGCATCCAGTGACTTTTCACACCTTAAATCTGTGAAATTCTGTCTTCTTCTGCTGTATACATAGTTCAAACATACAAGGCGAGGCAAAGCCAGATGCCTTCCTGAAGGGACCTGAGAAATTCTTCTCTTTCTCTCTCTGGAATGAAATGAATTCCTCTCTTTCTCTCTCTGGACAAAAATGAATTCTCTGGACCATCAGTGCTAACCTTCAAAAGCCAGACCCGTTTATGAGATCTCCTTTAAAACTATTGTAGACCCAAGTGTTTATATTTATATGACATTAATTTAGTATTTATATTAATATAAGGGAGAATGTTTAAATCTGTCTACGCCACATGTGCCTCTGGCTTATTGCCCAGTTAATTGTCGCCTCAGGCTAAACTTTGGTTTCTGTCTCTAATTTTTGTCGGAAAGAATATAACTGATCTCAAAACATCTGCTATTATTTTAGGGACTCGTGCTGCCATCTCCATTCCTCCCTCTTTTCTTGTGGTCTGTGCGGAAGTTCTTTAACGTGAACATTTTGACCACCTTCACGCTCCCATGTCCACTGTGAGCACATTCAGACTTACCCAGCCAAGGCTGTCATCTTAGGCCAGGGATTTTTTAGGGATCTTTATTTTGCTGTGATACGGTTGGCACTCCTTTGACTCACTGTATCACCCGAGAGTTCTTTTCATTTTAGGAGCCCAAGAGGGCCGAAAAAGAAGCAGGTGAGCAATTAAACCTTCTGAGTCAGGAGAGAGTCCCGTTGTGTTAAGCAACATTGCAGAACATCGTATGTAGTAATCTAGCAGATGAGCCATGTGGCTGCTGAGCACACATGCCCGCTTGCTGCTGTGAGCTCACACTCCCTCATCATTAGACTTTTCTATTTCTGGAGGGAATTATAAGGGCCACTTGTTAACCTGTAAGTCATAGAGAGTTAAAGGTGTTTCCCCAAAACACTGAGGACAGAATGAAAGGTGAGGAGTGTTAGCCATAGCTCAGAAGTGCAGGAAAGTCTCTCAGTGTGGGTTGTTGGAGAAATGCAGGTCTTTTTCTTTTGGAAGTCTCCCTAGACTTCCAAAAGAGTTAAGGACTCTGCCCATTCTTGGATGAATAATTGGTATATTAGACACCCTTGGATATTTATCCCAAGCCTTCATGTAGGGTTCTTAATGAGTTTGTTCAGCCATCACAGTCTCAAATGCTAATTAGGACATTGGAATCTCTCCACAGTCCAAACTGGCACTGTCTTTTAACGTTGAGTCTCTCACTATTCTCACTTGACATACCTTATGTATCCCACACTCATGCTAATAACACATCGTGCTCACTGTTACCTTTGCAACAAGACTTGAACTTTACTTAGCCTGGAGAAGTGCACTTCACATGTCCAGACCCAGTTCTGACTCATTCTTCAGCCCTGCGTCAGTCAGTGGGGGCTGGTTAAACCACGGTGACAAACAACCTCCAAGTTTCAGTGGCTCAAAAATCTTCTTCCTCATTTATTTGCATCTCATCATGGGTCAGGTGAGAGGTAACTCTGTGCTGTGTTGTCCTAAGATCCCCATTGCTATAGAAAAGAAAAAAGATGCTGGATAGAACTCTGTTTCTTAGAGATTTCTCCTGAAAAAGTCACATATTATTTCTTCTCGCCTCCAATGGCAAAAAAAAAAAAAAAAAAAAAAATTCATGTGGCCATGCAAAATTTTTTTTGTTTTTTTTTGAGACGGAGTTTTGCTCTTGTTACCCAGGCTGGAGTGCAATGGCATGATCTCGGCTCACTGCAACCTCCGCCTCCTGGATTCAAGCAATTCTCCTGCCTCAGCCTCCTGAGTAGCTGGGATTACAGGCACGCACCACCATGTCCAGCTAATTTTTTGTATTTTTGGTAGAGACGGGGTTCCACCATGTTGATCAGGATGGTCTCGATCTCTTGACCTCGTGATCCATCTGCCTCAGCCTCCCAAAGTGCTGGGATTACAGGCTTGAGCCACCGTGCCCAGCCATGTAAACATTTAAGTAGGTGGGATGGAACAGTCAGAATGCATTCATAAAAAATATACTGAAAATATGTGGAGAACAGTGCCAATGACTATCGTGAATGCCAGCATGCCAGCATGCATTCCTGACAACCCAGTGCTGCTACCCTTCATACTTCTTCTGTCTTGCAAAGTATTAGAACTTCTTATCTGAAGCCATACCACTCAGAGGGACTGCAGAATACATAATGACATCTCCTTTAGGATGTCCTTAGAGAATTCAAGGAAAAGAAGTTAAATAATTAAAAAGTGCTTTTGGTACAGCTGTTTGGCACTAGAGGGTAAGATTAGAGATAGATTGTAGTGATAATAATAGGGTTAGAATTAGGATCTGGGTCAGGGTCAGGGCCGGAAGTATGGTTAGAGGTGGGGTCACGGTCAGGGTCAAGATAAAAGTCAGGGTCAAGTCAGGGTCAGAATTATAGACCAGGGTATGGATCAGGGTTTAGGGTCAAGGTCAAAGTCTAGGGATGAGGTTAGGATTAGAAGCAGACCTTTGTTCTCCTCAGGACCCACCAGAGGAGAGGCCATGTCTTTGGAGCACCTGGTAGCTTGTCCACAGTGAAGACCAAAGTTTTGTTCTCCTCAAGTCTGGCCTGGGGAGACGTGGCTGCAGGCCACGTGAGGAAGGTGAGGCAAAAGCTTCCTGTCTGCTCCCCGTGTGCAGAGGAAGGAACTCCGACACTGGCTTTACTTCCACACATTATATTCTACAAGTCTTGTTTTCAGCAGCATCCCTTGCTTGAGGCTTTGGCTGCTCATCATCGTAGCATGCCCTAACATATTGTAAGATTTGGGTTTGTTTTTGGGGTGAGGTCTTTATATAGAGAAAGGAGAAACACTTAGAGCCACCATCAGGACAGCTGGGATAAAAGCTCAGGATGGGCAGTTGCCTTTCAAGTCACCCATATCCTGAGGCTGGAGGAAACATGTCCACCCCCTGTAAACACTGTTGTTCATGTTTTAATTACTCATTTTTCTTACAGCGTTAAAATAGTCAAAACAGGCATATTAAATGATAAAATGTAGGCATATGAAAACTTGCAACATGATTTAAGTTTAAATATATTATTTGTACCTCAACATTTTTATTTTGTTGAGAAAGTCTAAGGTTAATTGGCAGTAGTTTTAATAGTAGATAGAATAATGTGTGTTTTACAAACATTAACACCCCACATTACACGTATGAACCCCAAAAATCTGAGACAGGTCTTAGATTTTTTAGGGTGTTTATTTTGCCAAGTTTGAGGATCCCCGCACCCGTGATGTATCCTCATGAGGTCCCGACAACATGTGCCCCAGGTGGTAGGAGCACAGCTTGGTTTTATACATTTCAGGGAGACATGAGACATCAATGATTATGTGTAAAATGTACATTGCTTCAGTCCTGAAACGTGAGACAACTTGAAGAGAAGGCCAGACAGGGGGCTTCCAGATCATAGGTAGATAACGATGAATGGTTTCATTCTTTTGAGTTGCTGATTACCCTTTCCAAATGAGGCAACCAGATATGCATTTATGTTGGTGAGCGGATGGGTGACTTTGGATAGAAGGGGAGGCAGGTTTGCCCTAAGCAGTCCCCAGCTCTTGACTTTTCCCTTTAGCTTAGTGATTTTGGGTCCCCAAGATTTATTTTCTTTTCACAAGGTCAAACATGTTTTTCTATGAACATTAATTATTCATTGTGTATTTTATTACACAAATTAGGCAGAGATTTTTAAAAAAGTATCAACTTCATGACTAGCTAAATAGAATTACAGAGAAGTTCAACTAAATTTGGAAACATTCCAGGGTTTGGGTTTCCAATAATTCTTTGTGATTATTTTAAATGTAAAGTATTTTTTCCCCATAAAACATAGAAACATCTAAAATCACCCATAGGGTGTCCTGCCAATTTTGTTTCTCTAGTTTCCTCATTTTCTGCAAAGCCCTATTGAGGAAATTGACTTTAAATATCCTTTTAAACTTTTCTGTTTTAGGAAGTGTTGCGGTGAGACATTGAATTATCATGGTCACAAGTTCGGTTCACATTCTTTTTTTTCTTTAAATATTTTTTTCACAGTGGCCAATATTTGATTCTGGTGTATTATGGCTAAAAGGTAGACACTGGAAAAGAATACAGACAAGAAGTATTTGGAATAAGTGATCCAGACACAATGAGTCAATCAGCCATTGGAACATATTTTTACAAAGTCACTCTTGTTAAAATATTTATCTATGAATTGAAATAGAATCTGTAAGGTTATTATTTTTTTTCCTGGTCTAAGGTGAACAGCATTTTAGAGAATGAACCCAGGACACATCCACAGTACAAGAAAAAAATGTGAAAAATAAGTTCACACATATGTAAAGCCCATACTCATGGAGTGAGGTGTTGGCTCTACCTTGTGTGTTTTTTTTTTTTTTTTGAGACGGAGTTTCGCTCTTGTTACCCAGGCTGGAGTGCAATGGCGCGATCTCGGCTCACTGCAACGTCCGCCTCCTGGGTTGAAGCAATTCTCCTGCCTCAGCCTCCTGAGTAGCTGGGATTACAGGCACATGCCACCATGCCCAGCTAATTTTTTGTATTTTTAGTAGAGACGGGGTTTCACCATGTTGACCAGGATGGTCTCGATCTCTCGACCTCGTGATCCACCCGCCTCAGCTGTCCAAAGTGCTGGGATTACAGGCTTGAGCCACTGTGCCTGGCCTTCATTTATTTATTTATTTATTTTTTGAGACGGAGTTTTGCTCTTGTTACCCAGGCTGGAGTGCAATGGCGCGATCTCGGCTCACTGCAACCTCCGCCTCCTGGGTTCAGGCAATTCTCCTGCCTCAGCCTCCTGAGTAGCTGGGATTACAGGCACGAGCGACGACGCCCAGCTAATTTTTTTGTATTTTTAGTAGAGACGGGGTTTCACCATGTTGACCAGGATGGTCTCGATCTCTCGACCTCGTGATCCACCTGCCTCGGCTTCCCAAAGTGCTGGGATTACAGGCTTGAGCCACCGCGCCCGGCCTCATTTATTTTTTTGAGACAGAGTCTCACACTGTCATCCAGGCTGGAGTGCAGTGGTGCAGTCTTGGCTCACTGCAACCTCTGCCTGTCACGTTTCAGTGATTCTCCTGCCTCAGCCTCCAGAGTGGCTGGCATTACAGGCATGAGCACTGGGTAAATTCTGTATTTTTAGTAGAGACTGGGTTTCACCATGTTGGCCAGGCTGGTCGTGACATTTTGACATCAGGTAGTCTGCCTATATCAGTCTCCTAAAGTGCTGGGATTACAGGCATGAGCCACTGTACCTGTCCTATTTATTTTTATTTTTATTTTTGAGGTGGAGTCTGACTCTGTTGCCTGGGCTGCAGTTCAGTGATTCCATCTTGGCTCAATGCCTGCAACCTCTGCCTCCCGGGTTCAAGCGATTCTCCTGCCTCAGCTTACCGGGTAGCTGGGACTACAAGCACCCTACCACACCTAGCTAATTTTTGTATTTTTAGTAGAGACGGGGTTTCAGCATGTTGCCCAGGCTGGTCTTGAGCTCCTGAGCTTAGGCAATCTGCCCACCTCAGCCTCCCAAAGTGTAGGGATTACATGTGTGAGCCACCCTACCAGGGCCCGCAAATGCATGTAATACACCTACCCTACCAAGCATTGGATGTTAGCCCAGCCGACTTCAGGTTGAGAACAAACCGAGCAGTACTAAAAGGAGAACAAAACCCACTCACCCTTCCCCACCTTGGATCATGACTTTGACATTTCAGGGGTCCAGCCTTCATGAATGTTTGTAGAAATAGATAATAAACTGGGATAAATGTACCACCTTTAAGTGTACAATTCAGTGGCGTTTGGTAGCTTCACAATATTGTGCAACAATCACTACCATCTGTTTCTATACTTTCTCATCATCCCAAACAGAAATGCTGTCCTCGTGAAGCAGTAGTTTACCTACTTTTAAATTTTTATTTACATATTTATTTATTATGAGACCGAGTCTTTCTCTGTCTCCAAGGCTAGAGTACAATGGTGCAATCTCAGCTCACTGCTACTTCCACCTCCCAAGTTCTAAGCAATTCTCCTGCCTCAGCCTCCAGAGTTGAGATTACAGGTGCATGCCACCACACCCAGCTAATTTTTGTATTTTTTGTAGAGATGGGGTTTCACCGTGTTGGTCATGCTGGTCTTGAACTCTTGACCTCATCGCGATCCAGCCACCTCAGCCTCCCAAAGTGCTGGGATTACAGGCATAAGCCAAAATTTTTTATTTTTTAAGAGATGAGGTCCTGCTCTGTTACCCAGGTTGGAGTGCAGTGGCATGATTATAGCTCACTGCAGCCTCAATCTCCTGGGCTCAAGTGATCCCTCCTGCCTCGGCCTCCCAAGTAGATGGGACTACAGGTGCACACAATTTCATGTGGTTAATTTTTATCTTTTCTATAGAGACAGGGTGTCACTATGTTCCAAGGCTGGTCTCAAACTCCTGGGTTCCAGTGATCCTCCCACCTCAGGCTTCTGAAGTACTGGGATTAAGGGCATGAGCCACTGTGCCTGGCCCTCATGCAATTTATTGAATACTATACTAACAGTGAAAAACAGACAGGTTGTATCGGTACTGGAAGCAGAGTTTCTACTGAATGTGATCATTTTTGTGCCATTGTAAAGTCAAAAAGTTGTGCGACCATCTGCACTTGGAACTACTGGTAGGCTTAGACACTAGGATTTTAGATCCAGAAACATCCAAACACCTCCTGCTGGGTGGGAGAAGTCTGTAGGGGTCAGAGCTCTCAGCTGCTAGTGAGAGAAGCCCACTCAGGCTGAGTTTAAAAACTGAGGCCGGGCACTGTGGCTTATGCCTGTAATTCCAGCACTTTGGGAGGTCGAGGTGGGTGGATCACCTGAGGTCAGGAGTTTGAGACCAGCCTGACCAACATGATGAAACCCTATCTTACTAAAAATACAAAAATTAGCCCGGCATGGTGGCACGTGTCTGTAGTCCCAGCTACTTGGGAGGCTGAGGCAGGAAAATTGCTCGAACATGGGAGGCAGAGGTTGCAATGAGCCAAGATCATGCCATTGTCACCAGCCTGGGTGACAGAGCAAAACTCCATCTCAAGAAAAAAGACAAAAGAAAGAAAAGAAAATGAATTTGTGGGCAGCTGAGAAGAATTGAGGAGACACAGAGACTAAAGATGACAGGCAGCCAGCTGGACAGCCACAGCCTCATCAAGCCCAAACATGCAGAGGCTGGCCTAGGGGGGTGACAAAGAAATGGCCGGGCATGGTGGCTCATGCCTGTAATTCCAGCGTTTTAGGAGGCCTAGGATAGCAGATCGCTTGAGACCAGGAGTTCAAGACCAGCCTGACCAATATGGTGAAACCGTTTCCACTAAAAATACAAAATTAGCCAGGCATGGTTGTAGGTGCCTGTAACTCCAGCTACTTGGGAGGCTGATGCAGGAGAGCTGCTTGAGCCTGGGAGGTGGAGGTTGCAGTGAGCTGAGATCACACCATTGGACTACAGTCTGATCAGCAGAGTGACCCTTTCTCAAAAAAAAAAAAAAAAAAAAAAAAGAAAAAAAAAACACATAGAGACAATTTCCATGCAGAATTGTGAGTGTCTCTCCTTTTGGGGGCAATGTCAGGGGATTTCCAGGATCTGGGAGTGGGCACCGAGCATGTGGCTGAGAATCCTGGACAGCTGCAACATCCAGATGTACTTAGCAGAGGAATCCGGGATGTGCCTGACTGGGATATCAAAAAAGCCGTCAATTCCAGCTGGCTGTGGATGTTGATACTATGCATCCTGTATCTGAATTCTCCCATCAGAAGCTCTATCTAGTTAGAAATGCAAATAAGAAAGAAAATCATGGTCCCGTTCCCCAAAGGAAAGGGCAGGGAGGCGGGAAGGTGGAAGGGAACTTCCTGGTGCTGCGGCCTGAATCTCCACTTGTGCTGCTGTCTTCCCCACTAGACTCTGTACTTCCAGAAGGGGCTGGAGATGGGCACAATGTGAGCCCCTCCCTTCTCTCCAGAAGTGTTCTGCAACCCTGACATTCACAGTAATTGCGTCTTTCTGTTCGTCTTTTTTTTGAGGCAGGTTCTTGCTCAGTCACCCAGGCTGGAGTGCAGTGGTGTGATCATGGCTCACTGCAGCCTTGACCTCTTGGGCTCAAGTGATTATCTCCCCTCAGCCTCCTGAGTAGCCGAGACTATAGGCATGCACCACCATTCCTGGTTAATTTTAAAAAAGCTTTTTTTTTTTTTTTTTTTTTCCCCTGTAGAGACAGGGTCTTACTATGTTGCCAGGCTGGTCCCAAACTCCTGGGCCCAAGCGATCCTCCCTTCTTGGCCTCCCAAAGTGTTTGGTGTTACAGGGTGAGCCACCACATCTGGCCTCTTTGTGTTTCTTTAGAGTAGAGCCGTCCTAGTATGCATCTCTAGCCCGTAACTGTTCCCCAGCATTGTTATGTCTTTGAAGCCTCTTTCAATCTCCCAAGTTTGTTGGCTGGGTGAGTCCTCACACCTGTAATCCTGATGTGATAGGATCATTTAAGTTCAGAGGTTTCAAACCAACCTGGACAACACAGGGAGACTTCTGTCTCTACAAAACCTAATTTTCTTCTTTGTTTTTTAACTCTACCCAGGCTGCAGTGCAGTGGTGTGATCTCACCTCACTGCAACCTTCGCCTCCTGGGTTCAAGTCATTCTTCTGTTTCATCCTCCCAAGTAGCTGAGATTACAGGCACATGGGACCATGCCCAGCTAATTTTTGTACTTTTAATAGAGCCGGGGTTTCACCATGTTGGCCTGGCTGTCCTCAAACTCCTGACCTCAGGTGATCTGCCCACCTCAGTCTCTCAAAGTGCAAAGATTGGGATCACAGGTGTGAACAACCATGTTTGGCCAAAAACTAAAATTTTAAAAAAGACAAAATCTACACAAGTTTCTCCTCTATTCCTTTTCCATCTTTGTTTTTTTTTTTTTTTTTTTTTTTTAGACAGAGTCTTGCTCTGTCACCCAGGCCAGAGTGCAATGGCACAATCTCAGTTCACTGCAACCTCCGACTCCCAGGTTCAAGTGATTCTCTTGCTTCAGCCTCCTGAATAGCTGGAATTACAGGCATGTGCTACTACACCTGGCTAATTTGGGTATTTTTGGTAGAGATGGGGTTTCTCCATGTTGTCTGGCTGGTCTCAAACTCCTGACCTTGTGATCTGCCCACCTTGGCCTCCCAAAGTGCTGGGATTACAGGCATGAGCCTCCTTGCCTGGCCTATCCCTTTTCTTTTCTATGGATTTTGGAAGACTCCACACTGTTGAGCCTGTAACATTTCTCAAAGTCTGGATTTCCCTGGTGCAGGTGAACCCATTTTCTGTCTTTTGTATTTGTGGCATATTTGCAGCTGGATTTATGCTCACCCCATTAGATTAGAGTTTAATCGTGTTGGCAAGATTCAGTGGGTGATGTGATTGATCTCTTATTGGTGATGAATACTATCCTATTGTCTCTCTTATTTTGTTAATTTTTTAAATTAGTTTTTTAGAAATAGGGGTCTCATTTTGTCACCCAGTCTGGAGTGCAGTGAGTCCACCATAGCTCCCTGAAGCCTCAAATTTCTGGGCTCAAGTGATCTGCACACTGCAGCCTCCTAAGGAGCTGAGACCACACACCACCACACCCAACTTTTTTCCTTTTTGAGATGAAGTCTTGCTCTGTCGCCCAGGCTGGAGTACAGTGGCATGGTCTCAGCTCATTGCAAACTCTGCCTCCCAGGTTAATGCAATTCTCCTGCCTCAGCACTCTGAGTAGGTGGAATTATAGGCACCTGCCACCACACCCAGCTAATTTTCATATTTTTAGTAGAGATGGGCTTTCACCATGTAGGTCAGGCTGATCTGGAACTCTTGATCTCAAGTGATCTGCCTGCCACAGCAGGCAGATGTATGCCATCACACTGCACCTGGCCAATGCCCAGCATTTTCTTTTTTTAGACTGAGTATGGTTTTGTCACCCAGGTTGGAGTGCAGTGGCACAATCTCGGCTTACTGCAATCTCCACCTCCTGGGTTTGAGCGATTCTGCTGCCTCAGCCTCCTGAGTAGCTGGAATGACAAGCACCCACCACCAGGCCCAGCTAATTTTTGTATTTTTAGTAGAGATGGGGTTTCACCATATTGGCCAGGCTGGTCTTGAACTGACCGAGTGATCCACCCACCTCAGCCTCCCAAAGTGCTGGGATTCCAGGCGTGAGCCACCATGCCTGGTACCTAATTCCTATTTACTGGTCATGGATGGGAGCTATGGAACCTTCCCCCAGAATACATGCTGGCCCCATCAGAACTTCAGGGTTCAATCTCCTAAGAGATGTTCCTCTGTTTGTGCTACACACCCAAATAATCCATCTCAGTCCACTGTCAGACAACTTCCAGGAATGACAGTGGCTGTAGTCTAGCTGAAGAAACACTGAAGTAGGAGTCAGCAGACCCCAGGACTCTTTTGACTCAGCCCCTAACAACTTAATGTGGCCTTGGGAAAAAAAAAGAGCTGAGCGACCATGCCTGTAATCCCAGCACCTTGGGAGGTCGATGTGGGAGGATTGCTTGAGCCCAGGAGTTTGAGAGCAGCCTGGGCAACATAGCAAGACCCCATCTCTACAAAAAATTTCAAAAATTTTTCCAGGTGTGGCAGTGTCCCCCCTGTAGTCCCAGCTACTCAGGAGGCTAAAGTGGGAGGATCACTTGAGTTCCAGAGGTCAAGACTGCAGTGAGCCAAGGTCATGCCACTGCACTCAAGCTTGGGCTTCAAAGTGAGACACTGTCTCAGAAAAAAAAAGCTGGAGCTTTTGTTTCACATTTGTAAAAGGTAAATGATATTATCTCCTTTATGGAGTTACTGTGAGGATGGAAATGCAATTATTTCTTTTCCCTCTCCTTTTAGAAATACAATGAGATAGGCATAGTGGACAGGTGAGGTGGCTCATGCCTGTAATCCCAGCACTTTGGGAGGCTGAGGCGGGTGGATCACCTGAGGTCAGGAGTTCAAGACCAGCCTGACCAATATGCAGAAACCCCACCTCTACTAAAAATACAAAATTAGACAAGCATGGTGTCATGTGCCTACAATCTCAGCTACTTGGGAGGCTGAGGCAGAAGAATTGCTTCAACCTGGGAAGGAGAGGTTGCAGTGAGCTGAGATTGCACTCCAGCATGGACAACGAGAAGAAACTCCGTCTCAAAAGTAATAATAATAAATAGATAGGTATAGGCCCAGCGCGTCGGTGGTTTTCGAACCCCTGCGCCTCGGGTGGGGGAGTCACTTGGAGAGAAAAGCTGAGTCCCAGGCTTTGCGACCTCAGGAGAGAAACCTGTCCTGCGGGTTATTGGGTCAGATGGGGGAAGCAGAATCCCGAGGCCTCCCGCCAGGGTCCCGGAAACAAAGGCCAAGTGTTTGCTCTGTGGCTGAAGGGACAAAGCCCCCCACCATCTGTCACTGCGGGGGGCGGGGGTGCACTCCTCCTCAGCGCGTTTCCCGGTTCTCTGGCCAAGCCCTCTGAACTCCGAAGTAGACCCTTGTTGGCGGGGCAGGGGACAGCACGAGGTCCCCGTGGGGTGTCTGCCAGCCCTGGGTGCCATGTCCTGAGCAGCTGTGCTGTCAGTTACTTAAACATGTGTGTGGCACTTTCTGGCAGCCAGGCCCTCAGCAGCATCCAGATAACCGAAACAGTTCCGTAAACGGCCTGTGAGGGAGGGACAGCCGCGCGGAGTCGGCTGCTGGAGGCCGCACAGCCGGGAGGTGCCGCTGGGGTGGGGTTGGGTGTGGCTGCTGCGTGCCAGGGGTGGCGGCCAGGCCGTGGGCACCTCCACCTGGAAGCCCCGGCCAGTCACAGTGCAGTCCACAGGTTCCAGACGGGGCTGTGGAGGCAGCGTGAGGGCGGGAAGGCTCCCGGGGGTCAAAGGAAGAGAAGGTGCCTGTTCCGGGGACCCCAGGGTGAGCTTTCCAGGCAGAGGGAAGCCCGGGGCCGGTTGTCATGGGGGTGTCTGAGTCTTTAGCTGGAGTTACTGGGGCAGGGAGGTTGGAAACGGAGGCCAACCGGTGTGAGCCTCCGCCTGCTGAGAGCCGCGGGGAGAGGCTGAAGTCCTGTGACCCTGACCTTCCACCGAGGGGCAATTGCAGGAGCCTCCTCCCTGGTCTCTGCCCTCACTCACAGTGGCGCCAGCCGCCCCTGTGCCCCAGCAGAAGCCGGGCTCTTACAGCGCAGCCCCCTCTGCCCCAGCGCTCGCCTCTCCAGGCACCGGCCCGGCTCTGGGCCCCTGCACTGCCCGTTCTGTTCTGCATTCCCTCCGCCTTTTCTGCCCTGTAAGGCAGATCTCTGCTGTCTTCATTGCTTTATTTCCCCAGACTCAGCCAGCATCGAAGGCATGCCTTGTCCTAGGACCCTTGCAGCTGGCATGCAGGGAGGAGTGTGAGGCTCCCTGTCCCTCCTCAGGCTCTCAGAATTCAGAAGAGCCACCCTTTTTTGTCCTTGCCCTGCTGGGCCAAAGACACCCTGCCTTCGTTATTCTCTAGGGTAGACACCCTGCACTTTTGTTTTGCACCTGCTGAGTGGAACAGGGAGCTGCCCCGGGCCCTGCCCTCTGTAGCTGACTCTGGCTTCCCTGGCCACCCTCAGCTCAGCAGGGCCCCGGGAGCCCCAGTGCTATGTGACACCTTCCGCAAGTGTGGAATTGAGAAGAATGTGCCTTTCGTCCCTGAGTTACTGTGTGGCTGGCACGTGCCCTGGCACGAGGGTCAGTGGCGGGCAGGGGTGAGCATGAAGGCACCTTCGTTGTGCCCCTGCTTTTGCCTTTTCCTGACTTCTCTGGCCAGCTCTTAGGTTGAAATAAGTCCTGCCTGTTTTAACAGATGTTTCTTAAACATCTGCCCTGGCCAGGCTCTGAGCAGCCTCCAGGGTCTCTGTCCTGAATACAATAGGCCCCTCCTGGTGCTGGCGGGTGGAGGCAGGGAGATTAAGTCCAGTGTCCCACAGGTGACTGTGTAATTCCACATGGGGCAATAGGGAGAAAGAGCAGACCTTCCCTTTTATTTATTTTTATTTATTTATTTATTTTCTTTTAATAAATTGAGACAGAGTCTTGCTCTGTTGCCAGGCTGGAGTGTAGTGGCGCGATCCCGGCTCACTGCAACTTCCATTTTCCAGTTTCAAGCAATTTTTCTGCCTCAGCCTCCCGAGTAGCTGGATTACAGGCACGCGCCACCATGCACGGCTAAACAGACCTTTCCTTTTGTGAGAGGGACGCTGGTGGGGACAGCCGGGAGGGGAGATGAAACTGAGTGGAAGTGAGAGTCACTTTGGTGTCCGGCACGTTGTCTCACACCTGTAATCTCAGCACTTTGGGAGGCTGAGGCTGGGGGGTCGCTCTAGCCTGGGAGTTTGTGACCGGCCTGGTCAGCATCAGACCCCTGTCTCTACTTTTAAAAATAAAAATAAGATATTTTGGGCAGAGAGAAGTCCCTGTGCAAAGGCCCAGAGGTGAGTAAGTTTGCCTGTTTTTTTCTTTTTCTTTTTTTTTTTTTGACGGAGTTTTGCTCTTGTTACCCAGGCTGGAGTGCAATGGCAGGGTCTCTGCTCACCGCAACCTCCGCCTCCTGGGCTCAGGCAATTCTCCTGCCTCAGCCTGCTGAGTAGCTGGGATTACAGGCACGCACCAACATGCCCAGCTGATTTTTTTGTGTTTTTAGTAGAGACGAGGTTTCACCATGTTGACCAGGATGGTCTCGATCTCTCGACCTCGTGATCCACCCACCTCGGCCTCCCAAAGTGCTGGGATTACAGGCTTGAGCCACCGTGCCCGGCCTTGCCCGGTTTTTTCAAGGAGCAGAGGGAGGGTGTGAGGGGGCGAGGGCCTGGGGAGTTTGTGCTCATCTGAGGGTGATGGGAAAGGAGTGTCGCTTGGGCCTCCCACGTGCTGTGAGAAAAGCTCTTCCTTGTTGGTGGGAGCAGGCCTCGAGGCCAAGGCGTGTGTGGGGGCCCCATGGCCCAGCTGGTTTGAGAACCTCACAGCTCCCAGGCCCTTCTCCCCCTCCAGCCTCCCTGTCCTTCGCTGTCCTGTCGCTGGTGAACACCTCATATAACCGAGGATTTTACTGTGGGGATGACTCCATCCGGTACCCCTATCGTCCAGACACCATCACCCTTGGGCTCTAGCCGGGGTCACCATCACAGCCACCGTCATTCTTGTAAGGCAGGAAGGATTCAGAGGGACAGGGAGGGGGCGGGATGGGGTACAGCCTGACCCTGGATTCCTGATGGGGGTGGCCTGGAGGTCTGTGGGAGACTGGGGTACACAGCCTTGCCCCGAGTGGTACTTGTGGGTAATAGGAACCCCCTTTTGTTTTTTGAGACGGAGTTTGCTATTGTTGCCCAGGCTGGAGTGCAATGGCAGGATCTCTGCTCACTGTAACCTCCGCCTCCTGGGTTCAAGTGATTCTCTTGCCTCAGTCTCCCCAGTAGCTGGGATTACAGGCATGTTAATTTTTGTATTTTTAGTAGAGACAGGTTTCACCATGTTGGTCAGGCTGGTCTTGAATGCCCAACCTCAGGTGATCCTCCCACCTCAGCCTCCCACAGTGCTGGGCTGGCAGGCGTGAGCCACCGAGCCCAGCTAGGGCACCTTTAGAGTCTCCAGCTCTGCAGCAGCCTTGGGGAGGCCCGTGGGGAGGACTGAGGCCCACTAAGGGCCCATGGGCTGACCAGGACCCCCTCTGGTCACCGCGGCTGCCCCACACGCAGGTCTTGGCGGGAGAAGCCTACCTGGTGCCCACAGACCAGCTCTATTCCTGCTCTGACTTCAATAATTACATGGCTGCCGTGTACAAGGTGCTGGGGACCTTCCTCTTTGGGGCAGCTGTGATCCAGTCTCTGACGGACCTGGCCAAGTACACAATCGGCCACCTGCACCCCAACTTCCTGGCCATCTGTGACCCTGAGTGGAGCTGGGTCAACTGCTCGGTCTACGTGCAGCTGGAGAGCGTGTGCAGGGGAAAAGCTGCTGATGTCACCGAGGCCAGGTGGGTGTGGATGAGCAGCCTTCACTCTGGGGGCAGTGGGAGCTGAAGAAGCTGCAAAAGCCAGATGGTTAGGAGCCAGCAGGCAGGGGGTCAGGCAGGAGCGGGGCCTCAGGGCTCCAGGCGCCCCACAGACAGCAGGAGGCCGTGGGGAGCATGCTGTCTCCCTTGAGTCTCAGCCCTGCCCTCTTCTGCGCTGTCTTCTTCTTCTTTTTGTTTTTTTTAAAGATGGGTTTTCACCATAGTGGCCAGGCTGGTCTTGAATTCCTGACCACAGGTGATCCACCCACCTTGGCCTCCCAAAGTGCTAGGATTACAGGCGTAGGCCACCGCGCCCAGCCATGCGCTGTCTTCTTACCATTTCTACTGATAGGTCCTTAAACGTTTCAACTCATCGTTGTCCTTTTTAAAAAAATCAAAATATTGACTGACAAGCCTAGGGTAATGTCAGACCAGAATAAATAAATAAATAAATAAATCAAAATAAAATTTGCATAAGTCACCATTTCTTCCATTTTAATGTGTACAGTTCATTTTTAGTACATTCACAATGCTGTACAGCCATCTCCTCTACCTAATTCCAGAATATTTTCATCTCATCAGAAGGAAACCCCGCAGCATAGGTAACATGGCAAAACCCCGTCTCTATGACAAATCAAAAAATTAGGCTGAGCTAGGTGGCTCATGCCTATAATCCCCATGCTTTGGGAGGCTGAGGCGGGCAGATTACCTGAGGTTGGGAGTTCGAGACCAGCCTGGCCAACGTGGAGAAATCCTGACTGCACTAAAAATACAAAATTAGCCAGGCATGGTGGCACACGCTTGTAATCCCAGCGAATACCACACCATGAGCAAGAGAACCCTGCAGTGCTCTCGTTCCCATCATGGGAGTGTTGCCAGGACACTATGGGCAAGAGGGACTTGCAGTGCCACAGCGGCCAGCAGGGGGTGTGACCCCACTACACCGAGAGTAAGAGTGCCCAGCAGCACAGGCACCACACCGTGAGCAAGAGGATGTAGCACTGTCCTGTTTGCCAGCAGCGGGCGTATTTCCACTACACTGAGCAAGTGGGCCCTGCAGTGCTCCAGCTGCCAGCAGGTGATGCCGGTCACCACACTGTCAGAGGGCCCTGCAGTGGACCTAGCCAGAAGGGGGCGTGGGCACAGCATCGTGAGCAAGAGGGCCCTGCAGTGCAGGCCCCCAGTAGGGGCCCCCACACCCACCTTTCAGATTCTTGAGGCTCCTCCCCGGGGTGCATCCTGTCACACCACCAGCGTGCATTGAGTCACAGCGGTCTGCAGAGTTGCGTTCTCCTCCTTACAGAACTGGGGGGCATTGTGAGGGTGGAACTGCGTCCTCCTCAGCACACACCTTGGGGCGGGGTTCTTACTGCAAGAGGGGCTTGCGGTGGCCCCAGCTGCCATCAGGGGGGTGCAGACACAGGACCATGAGCAAGAGGGCCCCCACCGCCTGGCCACCAGCAGGGGGCGCCCGAGCGTGCCTTTTCAGTGGGCGTCAGGGCGCCGGCGTGCATCGTGTCAGGGCAATCTGCGGAGCTGCGTTCTCCACGGCACAGACGTAGCTGGCACAGCCTCGGTTTGGGACAACTCTGGGCCGTGTCCACGGTGAGTAAAATCCTTCCTGTTTGCATTCCTGACTGCTGAGGGTCAGAGACTAGTACGAAGAGCTCTGTGTGGGAAACTGGACACGAAAAGCCCCTCTGAACCCTGCGCACCTGGGTTCTCCTGCCCAAGGCCAGGCGGCTGCGGTGTGAGGTGCACCCAGCAGCCTCAGAAGACAAATGGAGCGTTCCTGAGGCAGATATGGCCTCTGAAATACGGATACAATAAGCCCAGTGCTCAGGTAGGAAACATCTAATGATAATGCAAGGCCTCAGTCCAAACATGTTACTATAAAATCTGCACCATTCATGCAGCCCTGCCAGTACCGCAGTTTTAATACTCAACACGGACATACCAGTGCAAACGTAGAAACTAACGAATGGTTAGGGTTTAGGGTGAGGATTAGGACTAGTGGATAGGGTTAGAGTTAGGGGTTACCAGTTAGGGGTTAGGATACAGGGGTTCGAAAAATTTTAGGCAAACTTGAAGGAAGGAATGATGCATGAATCATGCCTGAAAGCACCAGAACGGAAAACAGGGCTTGGGGCTTCGAGCTCTTAGCGGTGGCAGCTGAGTGAGGTTTCTCTTGGGCTCCAGCTGGGCGACCGCCGGTTGTGGGGATGGTTCCCTCAGCGTCAATAGTCATACAGCCAGCTGGCAGCTGGGCTTTCTGTCATTGACTAATTGGTTTATTCATGTTTTTAAGTCAGTTTACATGCCTCGAAGTTCAGTTTCCGTTTGCTTAGGCAAGACCTCAGGCTAACGGCTTCCTCGTTTTTTGCTTTAACATATCAAAACCATAATTCATATTCATTTTATTTTTCTGACATTAATAAAAGTAAGTTCACATTTTTGTTGTCATTCAGAAAGTCAGTTTAATTGGCAGCCTATTTGTGATGTTGCATAAAATAATGTCTGTTAATTATTAGCATCTTAGATTAGATGAAATATGTTAACTCTATTAAGCTTTGTTATGAAACCATAACATGAGTTCAGTTGCTTTTTTTTTCTCCTAGGCTTTAACCAATTAAAATACACTCAAGCATCTCCTAACAATGTGGATACTGTCTGAGAAATGTGTCCTTAGTGATTTCATCTTTGTGCAAACACCATCCAGTGTCCTTATAAAACCTGGATGGTGTAGCCCCCTTCACACGTAAGTGATATAGTATAGCTTCTTGCTTTCAGGCTACATACCATACCTGTATAGCTCATCTCTGTACTGAATGCTGTAGTCAAATGTCACACCATGGTGATTGTGGATAGTGATCCCAAAATACCTGAGTCACGTCTCAGTCAAGTAGAAAGCTTATTTCACCAAGGTTAAGGACATACCCATGACACAGCCTCAGGAGGTCCTGACAACATAGGCCCAAGGTGGTCAGGGTAGAGCTTGCTTTTATATATTTTAGAGAGACAGGAGACACCAATCAATATGTGTAAGATGTAAAGTCATTTGGTTCAGTGAGGTGGAACAACTAGAAGTAGGAAGGCGGGGTGGGGGGTGGTTCTAGGTCAGAAGTAGATAAAACAAAAGTTGCATTCTTCTGAATTTTTTGATCAGCCTTCCACTGAATACAATTTAGTCTGGTTCAGTGAAGTTGCATTTTTACATAGACAGTAGGGCAGAGGAATGGTGTGATCTTGGCCCAGCACACCCGCCTCTGCCCTGGTTTAAGCCATTGTCTTGCCGCATCCTCCCCAGTAGCTGGGATTACAGGCATGCACCACCAAGCCTGGGTAAATTTTGTATTTTTAGTAGAGATGGGATTTCTCCGTGTTTGTCAGGTAGGTCTTGAGCTCCTGACCTCTGGTGACCTGCCTGCTTTGGCCTCTCAAAATCTTGGGATTACAGGCGTGAGCCACCATGCCTGGTCAGGAAGCTTATTTTGATTCTGATATTGTCAACTGTATTTCAGGTATAACTTGTTTTCCTTGGAGCGTTAAATACTGCATTGGTATTGTATTACACAAATAAAACAGAGATCCCTTTTTATTACATTCATTGCTAGTGATATTGACAACTAAATTTAGATACATTCCAGAGTCTGGGCTTCCAGTAATTCTTGGCGATCCTCTAAAGGTAAATTACTTTTTCTCACAAGACACAGTGACATCTAAAGTCACATTGATTGTCCTGCCACTTTTGTTTCTCTAGTTTCATCGATTTCTTCAAAGCATCTTTGGGGGAATAACTTTGACTATCCCTTTAAGCTTTTCGGTATTAGAAAGCATCGTCATGAAACATTGAATAATTGTGGTCACAAATTCCCTTTACAGTCTTCCTTTGAATATTTTTTCCAATGGCAAATATTTGCTTTTGTTGTATTGTAGCTAAAAGGAATGCTAGGAAACAAAACAAAGACAAGCATTCATTATAATAAGTGATTCAGTCACAATCAATTGCTATTTTAATTTTTTTTCAAAAAGTTATATTTTTGAAAACGTCCTGCTGTAAATTGAAATAGTCTCCAAAATCTGAATTCTTTCCTTGGTTCTAAGGTGACCAGATTTCCTAGAGAGTGAACCACACCACAAGAAAAAAGATATGATAAATATGTTTACATGGATGTGTTATTTTAACATAAATCTTGTAAAATAGACATTTCATTGAAATTATATATGTTTGCATAAATTACTTTGCAGCATCATGAATGCCCTTGTTTTGAAAAGTAGTAGTGTCAATTACTACTTATTATTAGTACAAATAAGTAAGCAGATATTTTTAAAAAATTTATAATTTTTAAATAAACGTTTTATTTTAAATTGGTTTTAGATTCACACTGAAATTGGGAGGAAAATGCAGATTTCCTGTGTAGACCCGAACTAGTTTCCCCTCATATTAGCAAAGCAATATGTATGAGATATGTTATTAACAATTTTTTTTTTGAGATGGAGTCTTTCTAGCTCTGTAACCCAGGTTGGAGTGCAATGGCACGATACTGGCTCATTGCACCCTCTACCTCCCATGTTTAAGTGATTCTCCTGCTTCAGCCTCCCAAGCAGCTGGGATTACATGTACCCACCAGCACGCGTGGCTAAATTTTTGTATTTTTAGTAGAGATGGGGTTTCGCCATGTTGGCCAGGCTGATCTGGAACTCCTGATCTCAGATTATTTACCCGTCTAAGCCTTCGAAAGTTGTGGGATGACAGGCATGAGCCACCATGTCCAGCCTACTATCAGTATATTTGCTTTGGTTAGGTATCTGTTCAGATATTTACCCAGTTTTAAAATCACGTATGTATTTTGTAATTATCTTCTCACATCTGTCTTGTCTTTTTGTTCTCTGAATAGTTTTGCACAGTAGAATACTTAGTTTTATAAAGTCTGTGTTATCAATATTTTCATGAATTGGCATTTGATGTTTTGTGTTACAAGTCAACACCAAACTCAACGTCATATAGATTTTCTTTTAGATTTTTTATAGTTTTGCATTTAAAATTACAGTGTCTGGACTTTTTTTTTTTTTTTTTTGACACGGAGTTTTGCCCTTGTCACCCAGGCTGGAGTGCAATGGCGCGATCTCGGCTCACCGCAACCTCCGCCTCCTGGGCTCAGACAATTCTCCTGCCTCAGCCTCCTGAGTAGCTGGGATTACAGGCACGCGCCACCATGCCCAGCTAATTTTTTTTTGCGCTTTTAGTAGAGACAGGTTTCACCATGTCGACCAGGATGGTCTCGATCTCTCGACCTCGTGATCCACCCGCCTCGGCCTCCCAAAGTGCTGGGATTACAGGCTTGAGCCACCGCACCCGGCGTCTCTGGACTATTTTGAGTAGGTTTTTGTTTTTCTTAATTTGTGTATTTATTCATTTTATTCTACATGGCTTCCAAAATCTTCCATCACCGTCTTCGGGAAGGAATGGCTACAGTGGGCTTCATTTTGGTTTGAATTTCTAAAATTATTACATTGCGTAAACTCAATATTGAATTTTACAGGTATTTCAGGACAGCCAGGCGGGGTTGCACGTCCACCTAGAAACTGAGCAAGAGTGTCTGTGCTGAGCTCTGGCATCACCAGAGGGTGCATGAACCCACCCCTGACCAACTTCCCTCTGAGGTGCCAGAAGCGGCAAGGAGCTTTATCTTCCTCAGGGCAGCACGAAGGTCGTGTCAACTTGGTGTTGTTCATTGGTGAGTAACAAACTTCCTGTCCAAAACCCTGAGTGCAGAGGAGAGAGTCTTTAGAGAGTACTCAGCAGAGGAAGGAATTCAGCTAGACAAGGGAAACTATCAAATCCACTGTTTTGACTACACTCTGATCTTGTCAGTGTCCAAGACACAGTGGCTGCTAATAAGTATTCTCACAGTGGTCTGTAATATAGTAATTACACCGTGCCCTAACACCAGTATAATATTCACACCATGTCCTAACACTAAGATCCATATCATGCCATAACACTAATATATCCACACAGTAGCTTCTAATACTAGTAAATACAGTAGTATCTACTAAGTGAACTCTGTTGACATGGAGACTTTTATAAGGATTTCACAGCTTTGGTTGAACTACAGCCTCTATAATGGATTTTGATGAGGTCTTTGCTTTCCTGGCATGGTATTGATATGGTTGTTCTAAAAAGTAGTCTGCTTTCCAATAATGTCATACTTCTAGGAATCTTCCAATAGCAGTACAAAGTATAACCTCTTTCTTCTCTTAGATTTGCAGCAGTTGTTGCTGTACCAGATTTTCAATGTCCCAGAAAATACTTCAGTATATTTTGCCCAAAGTATACTCTCCCAGGTAACCACCACATAACCCCTAGATCAGGAAATCAGCATGGTTACTACAAAATAATTCAGTCTACAAACTCATTTCACTTTTACCTTCTGCACCACCTTGGAGTATGATGTGTTTTTTCATTGTTCTGATCCAGTTTTCTTTTCCTGGCACTGTTCCCCAGACTTTCCTGCATATTTGTCACCTTGACGCACTTAAAGAGCATACAAGTTTTTGTTTGAACACCTGTCTTCAGTTCTTTACAGTATATGCCGAGGAATGTAATCATTGAGTCATATGACAAATCTATTTGCAAGTGTTTGAAGAAACACCAAATGATTTTATACAAAGGCTGGACCGTTTAATACTGTCAGAAGCAGTGTTTATGGGTTCAAGTTTCTGCACATCTTTGTCAACTCTTTTTTGTTTTGTTTTGCTTTTTAGTATAACTATTCTAGTGTGAAATTATTTGAATTTTTTTTTTTGAGACGGAGTCTTTCTCTGTCACCCAGGCTGGAGTACAGTAGCACCACCTCGGCTCACTGCAAACTTCACCTCCCAGGTTGAAGTGATCTTCCTATCTCATCCAGCTGAGGAGCTGGGATTACAGGCACATGCCACTATGCCCAGCTAGTTTTTGTATTTTCCATAGAGACAGGTGTTCTTCATGTTGGTCAGGCTGGTCTTGAACTGCTAACGTCAGGTGCTCCGCTCGTCTCAGCCTCCCAAATTGCTGGGATTACAGGAGTGAGCCACTGCACCCTGCCACTACCAGACATTTTGGTTTTCTTTCTTTTTTTCTTTTCCATATGGAATCTTGCCGTTTCAGCCAGGCTGGTGTGCAGTGGCTCGATATCAGCTTACTGCAGCCTCCACCTTTTGGGTTCAAGCAGTTCTCCTGCCTCAGCCTCCCAAGTAGCTAGGATTCCAAGTGCATGCTAGCAGGCCCGGGTAATTTTTGTATTTTTAGTAGAGACGGGGTTTTGTCATATTGGCCAAGCTGGTATAGAACTCCTAACCTCAGGTGATCTGTCTGCCTTGGCTTCCGAGGTGAGTGGATCACGAGGTCGAGAGATCGAGACCATCCTGGTCAACATGGTGAAACCCCGTCTCTACTAAAAATACAAAAAATTAGCTGGGCATGGTGGCACGTGCCTGTAATCCCAGTTACTCAGGAGGCTGAGGCAGGAGAATTGCCTGAACCCAGGAGGCAGAGGTTGTGGTGAGCCGAGATCGTGCCATTGCAGGCCAGCCTGGGTAACAAGAGTGAAAACTCTTGTCTCAAAAAAAAAAAAAAAAAAAAAAAAAAAAAAAATTCAAATATAACTTAATCCTTTATTACTAAAAGAATGCTCAACTCAAGGGGACACAGATCACTCATTTTGACTTCACGAGCTATGGCACTTAGAGACAACTTTTTGAAAATACACAGCTTAAACTGTCAGTGCTTTAAGTGCTAGACAAGTTTTTAAGAAAACACAGCTAAAATGGTCCCTGCTTTAAGTGCTTTAGGAAAATGGATTTCAGGCAAGGCCAGTCACGTCGATTTCAGAAAAGTCGATTTCAGACAAGGCACGTCGATTCCAGAAAAATTGATTTCAGGCAAGGCCAAACAAGTTGATTCCAAAAAAATCGATTTTAGGCAAGGCAAGTCGATTCCAGAAAAGTCAATTTCAAAAGAAAAAAAAGGCAAGTTGATTCCAGAAAAGTCGACTTGAGAAAAGGCCATGCAAGTCGATTCCAGAAAAGTCGATTTGAGAAAAGGCCATGCAAGTCGATTCCAGAAAAGTCGATTTCAAAAAAAGGCAAGTCTAATCCAGGAAAATAGATTTCAGGCAAGGCCAAACAAGTTGATTCCAGAAAAGTCGATTTCAGACCAGACAAGTAGATTCCAGGAAAATAGATTTCAGGCAAGGCCAGGCAAGTCGATTCCAGAAAAGTTGATTTGAGAAAAGGCCAGGCAAATCGATTTGAGAAAATTAGATTTCAGACAAGGAAAGTCAATTCCAGAAAAGTCGATTTCAAAAAAGGCAAGGCAAGTTGAATCCAGGAAAATAGATTTCAGGCAAGTCCAGGCAAGTCGATTCCAGAAAAGTTGATTTGAGAAAAGGCAAGGCAAGTCGATTCCAGGAAAATAGATTTCAGGCCATGCAAGTCGATTCCAGAAAAGTCGATTAGAGAAAAGGCCATGCAAGTCAATTCCAGAAAAGTCGATTTCATAAAAGGCAAGGCAAGTCGAATCCAGTAAAACAGATTTCAGGCAAGGCCGGGCAAGTCGATTCCAGAAAAGTCAATTTGAGAAAAGGCCAGGCAAATCGATTTGAGAAAAACAGATTTCAGACAAGGAAAGTCGATTCCAGAAAAGTTGATTTGAGAAAAGGCAAGGCAAGTCGATTCCAGGAAAATAGATTTCAGGCCATGCAAGTCGATTCCAGAAAAGTCGATTTGAGAAAAGGCCATGCAAGTCAATTCCAGAAAAGTCGATTTCATAAAAGGCAAGGCAAGTCGAATCCAGGAAAACAGATTTCAGGCAAGGCCGGGCAAGTCGATTCCAGAAAAGTCAATTTGAGAAAAGGCCAGGCAAATCGATTTGAGAAAAACATTTCAGACAAGGAAAGTCGATTCCAGAAAAGTTGATTTCAGACCAGACAAGTGGATTCCAGAAAAATCGATTTCAGACAAGGCAGGTCGATGCCAGAAAAGTCGATTTGAGAAAAGGCAAGGCAAGTCGATTCCAGGAAAATAGATTTCAGGCCATGCAAGTCGATTCCAGAAAAGTCGATTTGAGAAAAGGCCATGCAAGTCAATTCCAGAAAAGTCGATTTCATAAAAGGCAAGGCAAGTCGAATCCAGGAAAACAGATTTCAGGCAAGGCCGGGCAAGTCGATTCCAGAAAAGTCAATTTGAGAAAAGGCCAGGCAAATCGATTTGAGAAAAACAGATTTCAGACAAGGAAAGTCGATTCCAGAAAAGTTGATTTCAGACCAGACAAGTGGATTCCAGAAAAATCGATATCAGACAAGGCAGGTCAATGCCAGAAAAGTCGATTTGAGAAAAGGCCAGGCAAGTCGATTCCAGAAAAGTCGATTCCAAAAAAAGGCAAGGCAAGTCGAATCCAGGAAAATCGATTTCAGGCAAGGCCAAACAAGTTAATTCCAGAAAACTCGATTTCAGACCAGACAAGTAGATTCCTGAAAAATAGATTTCAGTCAAGGCCAGGCAAGTCGATTCCAGAAAAGTCGATTTGAGAAAAGGCCAGGCAAGTCGATTTCAGAAAAGTCAATTTCGAAAAAAGGCAAGTTGATTCCAGAAAAGTCGATTCCAAAAAAGGCAAGGCAAGTCGAATCCAGGAAAATCGATTTCAGGCAAGGCCAAACAAGTTAATTCCAGAAATGTCGATTTCAGACCAGACAAGTAGATTCCAGAAAAATAGATTTCAGTCAAGGCCAGGCAAGTCGATTCCAGAAAAGTCGATTTGAGAAAAGGCCAGGCAAGTCGATTTCAGAAAAATAGATTTCAGACAATGAAAGTCGATTCCAGAAAAGTTGATTTCAGACCAGACAAGTGGATTCCAGAAAAATCAGACAAGGCAAGGCAAGTCGACTCCAGAAAAGTCGATTTGAGAAAAGGCCAGGCAAGTCGATTTCAGAAAAGGCAAGGCAAGTCGAATCCAGGAAAATATGTTTCAGGCAAGGCCAAACAAGTTGATTCCAGAAAAATAGATTTCAGACAAGTCGATTTCAGAAAAATCTATTTCAAACAAGGCCTAATAAGTTGATTCCAGAAAAGTCGATTTGAGAAAAGGCCAGGCAAGTCGATTTCAGATATGTCGATTTGGGAAAAATCCAGGCAAGTCGATTCCAGGAAAGTCGATTTGAGAAAAGGCAAGGCAAGTCGATTCCAGAAAAGTCGATTTCAGACAAGACCAAACAAGTTGTTTCCAGAAAAGTCAATTTGAGTAAAGGCCAGGCAAGTCGATTCCAGAAAAGTCAATTTCAAAAAAAAAAGGGTTAGGGTTAGGGTTCGGGTTTGGGTTCGGGATTAGGGTTAGGTTTAGGGCTAGGGCTAGGGCTAGGGCTAGGGCTATAGCACTTAAAGCAAGGACAGTTTTAGCTGTGTATTTTGAAAAAGTTGTGCGCTCTACAAAGAAAAAGCAACTTTTGTTCCTTTTCATCCCCAGGAGAAATGGGAGTCTTTTTTCAGAGAGCACAGGAGACACATGAGTCCTTTGCAGTCCTCTTGTCTGCCTCTAAGGGTGAAATAAGAGTGTGAAGCACTTTGGGAGGTGGCCAGGCACACAGCTTGGATGGCTGCAGAGCAGAGCTTCTCCCTGGAGGCGTGGTCCCAGTCATCATGAACCATGTCTGAAAGAATTAATCACATTTTATATGCAAGCATGCTCTCCATTTGACTGTGCTGTTATTTTTAATGAGAGCATCATTGACAATGCTTTAACCTGATAGCCCTGCCTAATTTCGTTCTATGTAGTAATGTGTGGGCTTGAGGAGAAGGCAGCATTGGGGGAGAAGGAGGGATAATGGACGTGTGAATTAGGGAAAGGTGTCTCTTCCTTTGGAGCATGGATGACTTCAAAGACCTCCTCATACTGCTAAGTATCTGGCTGGACACTATCAGTTGTGTGTTTAGACTCTGTGTGTGTGTGTTTGTGTGTCTGTCTGTCTTCAGGCATGAACAGCATCTCCTTCCTGTGGTAGCATGTTACTCAGAATCTTGGATAACCCCCAGCCCTCTGAAAAACACAATACATGTATGTTTTAAGAAATTTTATCTTGATGATTAGTGAGAGGGTGGTTATTGAAACTAGCTCATTTCCTATTGACTACTGAGGTCAGCTCACCTTTGCTGAAAATGGTTCTTGACTCTTACTTTGTAGCAGGAACTCCTAAGTTAATCAATCCTTTTCAAGAGTTTCAGACTGAAAGTCCAGATCTCTCAGGTTAGACCCAGTGTTAAAATATTACCTGGGCAAATTCTCGTTAGAGACAAGGGGCCAAAGACTGTTCCGATGTCTTTTAATGTTGACTTCAATCCAGTAAAGCCCTTGTTAAGCTATTTACCTGTGAAACTGGGCCTTGGGGAGGCAGTGCACCCTTTGAAATTAGAGGTCAGGAGATTTGGATTTGATTTCCAGCCCTCTGCCAGTCAGTCAGCCACTCACTTTCAAGTGACAAGCCTTAGGCAAGTCCCTTTCTGTCTCAGTTTCTCGATTTCTGTGCAGGGATTTATGTGGGCCTTAAGGCCCACTGGGAAAAGATCCCTCTTCCAGCTCAATGCCTGGTTTGTTGAGTATACTTGTCAATCTGGACTTTAATACACCTGTGGTTTTGCATTAACTCTATTACCTCTGCTAGAAATTAACACAGAAAATTCACAGTTGATTGACAAGAATGAGAGTCAGTTCTAAAGAATTCAAATAGAACTTAATCCTTTATTACTAAAAGGAAGCTCAACTCAAGTAGACACAGATCACTCATTCTAATTTCATCAGCTATAGCACTTAGAGACAACTTTTTCAAAATACACAGCTAAAACTGTAGCAGCCCCCCAGGCCACCCTGGCTGCTAGGGACTCCTTGGCTAGGAGGCTGTGCCCACACACAGCCCCTGGCCCACCCTGGCTACTAGGGACCCCTGGCTAGGAGGCTGTGCCCACACCCCTCACCAGAGGGCCCATAGCAGCCCCCGGCCCATCCTGGCTATTAGGGACCTCCTGGCTAGGGGGCTGTGCCCACAGCCCCATCCAGAGTGCCTATAGCAGCCCCCCAGCTCACCCTGGCTGCTAGGGACCCCCTGGCTATGGGGCTGTGCCGAAAGACCCCAGTAGAGGGCCCGTAGCAGCGCCCTGGCCCACCCTGGCTCCTAGGGACCATCTGTTTTGAAAATGTTGTGTAATATGATACTCAGAACCATATCATAGGGAGATCATAATGTTATTCTGGTTTTTTTTTTAATATTAAGCACAATAACACTAGTTCTAGTTACATCTCTTTGATATTGACAAAAATGTCATCCTTACCTTCCTTGACATTAGGATTGAAAGCACAGGGGATTTTCACCCCTTGCAATGTTTAATTCAACATAATTTTTGTGTGTGTGTACATTAGTGACCATATGAGAGCTTGATGTACACCTCTTACCATACTGAGAGTATTTCCCTATGGGCAGTAACATCATCCTCTCCTTCCCTGGATATTAGGAACAACTTCACAGGACGGGTGTACAACCCCAGTCACATTGTGAGTATTATTATCTGTAATCCCTTAGTTATTAGGAACAATATCACTGGGGGTTTGTGCGCTTCCTGAGATACTTGGAGTAATATCCTCTCCGTTTTTGGATGAGTTAGAAACAATATTACAGTGGTGGTGTACACTTCCTGCGATATTCACGGTACTCTCCCCAGGATATTAGTAACTACATCACAGAATCGTTGTACACCGCCTGTGATAATGGAACAGTCACAGAGTGAACACTTGCTTTCACAATGAGAGTAATACCTACTTAGGATATGATGGATAATATCATAAGATATACACACATGGGTGTATACCCACCCTGATATTAGGAATAATTTTTATCTAATATACTAAAAATATCCCAGAATATACTCATAATGTGTACATTTATTGGGATATTAACAATAAATGTATATAATATGTACCATATGTACCTTTACTGTGATGTACATATGTGTACATAATCTGTACAATATGTACATTTATATGCACATGTGTATGATATATACATTATTGTAATATCACAATGATATATGTAATTACTATATATATACAATATGTAATATCATGGTAAATATACAGATTGTACACATTATGTACTTTTAATTTATTTTGGTATTACAATATGTAACCTTGTACATAATGTACAGATGTACTATATGTACATGTGTACATATGTGTGCACATTATGTACATTACGTACAGCTGTACAATATATACACGTTTACATAATGTGCACATTATGTACGGATGTACAATATGTACACATATATGTAATGTACACATGTTCACGTATACATAATGTACGCATTATGTACATATGTACTATATATACACGTGTACATAATGTGCACATTAGGTAGAGATGTACAGTATGTGCACATTTACATAATGTTTACATTATGTACAGATGTACAGTATGTATGCATGTACATATAGGCGCACAGTGTGTACATATGCACAGCCCCCTAGCTCAGTGAGCTAGAGGATGCTGCATTGCCCTAGTTGCCAGCAGGGAGCACGTTGCCACTGCAGTGTGAGCAAGAGGGCCCTGCATTGGTCTGCTGCCAGGAGAGGGCGCCCAAGCCCGCCTTTTCAGAGTCCTGAGGCTCCGCCCCCTGAGGTGCATCATCGCTGCCCATGCGGTCTGCGGAGTTGCGTTCTCCTCAGTGTTGACCTGGGGGCACTTGGAGGTGGAGCTGTGTCCTCCTCAGCATATACCCCGGGGCTTGGGTCTCACTGTGGGAGGGCCCTGCTGTGGCCCTCGTTGCCGGAAGAGGGCACGGGCACCTCACCGGGAGCGAGAGGGCCCCACACTGCCCGGCAGCCGCCAGCAGTGGGGCGCCCGGGCCGCCTTTTCGGACGGCGTCATGGTCCCGGCGTGCCTTGCGTCATGGCAGCCTGTGGAGTTCCGTCGTCCTCAGTGCAGACCTGCGGGGCCCCGTGAGGGCGGAGCTGCGTTCTCCACAGCACAGACCTAGCAGGCACAGCCTCACTTTGGGACAACTCTGGGCTGCGTCCGCAGTGAGTAAAATCCTTCCTGTTTGCAGCCTGACTGCTTAGGGTCAGAGACTAGTAGGAAGATCTCGGTGTGGAAACCTGGACACCAAAAGCCCCTTGGAGTCCTGTGCGCCGAGGTTCTCCCGAGCCAAGGCCACATGGCGGCAGTGCGAGGTGCACACCGCAGCCTCGGAACGCAGTGGCGCGTTCCTAAGGCAGCTGTGACATCCGGAATGTGAATACAACACCCGCAGTGCTCGTGTAGAAAACAGCTGTGATGCTGATGCAAGGCCTCCGTCCGCGGCGTTACTGTAAAGTCCGCACTGCTCCTGCGGCCGCCATACAGCAGTTTGAATCATCAACAGTGAGGTATCAGTGCAAACGCAGAAACCAATGTATGCTCAGGGCTTTGGGTGAGGATTAAGGCTACGGGTTAGGGTTAGAGTTTAGGGTTACCGGTTAGTTGTTAGGATTTAGGGGTTAGAGAATTTTAGGCAAAATAAATTTAGTTTATTTAAGCAAAGGAATGATTCGTGAATCACACCTGAAGCACCAGAACGGAAAACAGGGCTTGGGACTTCGAGCTGTTAGTGGTGGCAGCTAAGTGAGGTTTCTCCTTGGCTCCAGCTAGGTGACTGCCTGTTGTGGGGATGGTTCCCTCAGCATCAATAGTCATAAAGCCAACTAGCAGCTGGGTTTATTGTCATTGACGGGTTGGTTTGCTCATGTTTTAAAGTCAGTTTTAATGCCTCCAATTCGGTTTCCATTTGCTTTGCAAGACCTCAGGCTAACGGCTTCCTCCTGTTTTGTTTTAACATGTCAAAACAGTAATTCATTTTCATTTTACTTTACTGGCATGAATAGCAGTAAATTCACATTTTTGTTGTTATTCAGCAAGTCAGTTTAATTGGCAACCTATTTGTGATGGTGCATAAAATAATGTTTGCTAATTATTAGCATCTTAGATGAGATGAACTATGTTAACTCTATTAAGCTTTGTTATTAAACCAAAACAGGAGTTGTGTTTCTTTTTTTCTTCTTCTAGGCTTTAACCATTTAAAATACACTCAAGCATCTTCTATTGATGTGAATTCTTTCTGAGAAATTTGTCCTTGGTGATTTCATCCTTGTCTGAACACCATAGAGTGTCTTTTTAAATCCTAGATGGTATAGCCCACTCCACACATAAGTTATATGGTATAGCCTATTGCTCCCATGCTACAAACCTGTATAGCACATCTCTGTACTGAATGCTATAGTCAACTGTCACACCATGGTGACTGTGGATTGTGATCCCAAAATATCTGAGTCAGGTCTCAGTCAAGTAGAAATCTTATTTCACCAAGGTTAAGGACATGCCCATGACACAGCCTCAGGAGGTCCTGATAACATGGGCCCAAGGTGGTCAGGGTAGAGCTTGCTCTTATACATTTTAGAGAGACAGGAGACACCAATCAATATGCGTAAGTTGTAAAGTCATTTGGTTCAGTGAGGAGGAACAACTGGAAGTAGGAAGTGGGGGTGCTTCTAGGTCAGAAGTAGATAAAACAAAAGGTTGCATTCTTTTGAATCCTTGATCAGCCTTCCAGTGAATGCAATTTAGTCTGGTTCAGTGAATCTGCATTTTTACATAGACAGTAGGGCAGAGGAATGGTGTGATCTTGGCCCACCACAACCTTCACCTCCCAGGTTCAAGCGATTGTCTTGCCTCAGCCTCCCAAGCAGCTAGGATTACAGGCATGCACCACCATGCCTGGGTAATTTTTGTATTTTTAGTAGAGATGGGCATCCACCATGCCCAGCCTACTATCGGTATATTTGCTGTGGTTGAGTATCTGTTCAGATATTTAACCAGTTTTAAAATCACCTATGTATTGTGTAAATATCTTCTCACATCTGTCTTGTCTTTTTATTCTCTGAATACAATTTTCCACAGTAGAATATTTAGCTTTATAAAGTCTGTTATCAATATTTTCATGAATTGGCATTTGATGTTGTGTATTGACACTCAACACCAAACCCAATGTCATCTAGATTTTCTTTTAGATTTTTTATAGTTTTGCATTTCATATTACCGCCTCTGGACTATTTTGAGTAGGTTTTGTTTTTTTTATTTTGTGTATATATTCATTTCATTCTACATGGCTTCCAAAGTCTTCCATCACTATTTTTGGGAAGGATATGGCTACAGTGGGCTTCATTTTGGCTTGAGTTTCCAAAATTATTACACTGAATAAACTGAATATTGAATTTTATAGGTATTTCAGGACAGCCAGGCGGGGGTGAACATCTGCTGAGAAACTGAGTAAGAGTCTCTGTGCTGAGCTCTGGCGCCACCAGAAGGTGCGTGAACCCACCCCTGACCAACTTCCCTCTGAGGTGCCAGGGCAGCATGAGGGTTGTGTCAACTTAGTCTTGTTCATTGATGAGTAAAATGCTTCCTTTCCATGGCCCTGAGTGCAGAGAAGAGAGTCTTTAGAGTACTCAGCAAAGGAAGAAATTCATCCAGAAAAATGAAATCCCCAAATCTCATCATTATGACTACACCCTGATATCATTGTCAATATCCAGATGCAGTGGCTGCTAAGATATGTTCTCACAGTGACCTCTAATATAATAATTACAGCATGCCCTAACATTACTATGATATCCATACCGTGCCCTAACACCAATATATTCACACCATACTCTAACGCTAATCTGATATCCACACCATTGCTTCTAATACCAATGTAATACTATCCACATGGTTCCCTGATGTTAATGTAATATCTGCACTGTTCTCCAACACCAATATAATATGTACACCATGTCCTAACACTAATAACCACACTGTGCCATAACACTAATGTATCCACACAGTAGCCTCTAATACTAATAAGTATAATAATATCTACTAAGTGGAGTCTGTTGATGTTGAGGCTTTTATAAGTGTTCACAGCTTTGGATGAAGTATAGCCTCTATAGTGGATTTTGGTGATGTCTCTGCTTTTCTGGCGTAGTATTGATATGGTTGTTTTAAAAAGTAATTTACTTTTTTTTTTTTTTTTTTTTTGAGATGGAGTTTCGCTCTTGTTACCCAGGCTAGAGTGCAATGGCGCGATCTCAGCTCACCGCAACCTCCGCCTCCTGGGTTCAGGCAATTCTCCTGCCTCAGCCTCCTGAGTAGCTGGGATTACAGGCACACTCCACCATGCCCAGCTAACTTTTTGTATTTTTAGTAGAGATGGGGTTTCACCATGTTGACCAGGATGGTCTCGATCTCTTGACCTCATGATCCACCCGCCTCGGCCTCCCAAAGTGCTGGAATTACAGGCTTGAGCCACCACGCCCGGCAGTAATTTAATTTTTTATAATGTCATACTTCTAGGAAACTTCCAGTAGCAGTGCAAAATATAACCTGTTTCTTTTCTTAGAGTCCCCAGCAGTTATTGCTGTACCAGATTTGCAGCGTCCCACAAAATACTCCGGTATACTTTATCCAGAGCATGGAAACTCTCCTAGGTTACCACCACATAACCCCTAGATCAGGAAATCAGCATGGTTCCTACGTGATAATTCAGTTCACAAACTCATTTCACTTTTACTTCCTGCCCCGCTTGGGAGTATAATGTGTTTTTTCATTTTGATCCAGTTTTCCTGTCAGTGTTCCCAAGACTTTCCTGCATATTTATGATCTTGACACATTTAAAGAGCATACGAGTTTTTGTTTGAACACCTGTTTTCAGGTCTTTGGGGTATACAGCTAGGAATGGAATCACTGAGTCATATGACAAATCTACTTGCAACTGTTTGAAGAAACTCCAAATTATTTGACACATATGCTGCACCATTTCATATTGTCACAAGCAGTGTTAAATAGTTCACGTTTCCACACATCTTTGTCAACACTTTTTTTTTTTTAGTATGACTATTTTAGTGTGAGTTAAGGGGTATCTCTTTCTGGTTTGAATTAGGACTAATGATGTTAAGCATCTCTCAAGTGCTTGCTGGTGAAGTGTGTATTAAAGTGCTTCATTAATTTTTAGATTGGATTGTCTTTGTTGTTGAATTGTAAAAGTTATTTATACATTCTGGATAACAGACGCTTAGGAAGAATCTACTGTGCAGATTTTTTCTTCCATTCTGTGGGTTACTGGAACATAATAAGAGTTTGTGTGTGGTCTCTGCCCCAGTGTCCTGAGTGTAATGTATGAAATGATGTGTCTTTTGTATGCTAATGAGATGACTGATGGCTGGGGTCACCTGGACAGCCTCAGTGGGGCTGGTTGCCAAAGAAACCAATCTTGTCATTAGAAGATTTGAAATTTCAGCCTCCCTCCCATCTCTGTGAAAGTTAGAGGTGCTGATGGTTGAGTAGAATACTTAAGGCACTGTTGGGAACATGCTAACACAGTGGTCTGCAAGCTTTTTGGCACCAGGGACTGGTTTCCTGGAAGACAGTTTTTCTATGGCCCAGGGTGGGGTGCATGGATTTGGGATGATTCAAACACATTACGTTTATTGTACATTTATTATACTGTAACATGTAATGAAATAATGATTTCAGATTGTCTTCTTGCAACTGGACGGTCCCATCTGGGGGTGATGGATGACACTGACAGATCATCAGACATGAGATTCTCATAAGGAGCATGCAGCCCAGATATCCCACATGTGCAGTTCACAATAGGGTTCATGCTTCTATGAGAATCTAATGCCACTGCTGATCTGTCAGGAGGCGGAGATCAAGTGGGAACGCATGTGATGTGGAATGAATATGAACACAGGTGACACAATGCTCACCTTTCCTCCTCTCACCTCCTGCTGTATGGTCCAGTTCCTGAGGCTGCAGACTGGTACCAGTCTGTGAGCTGGGGGTTGGGGGGACTCCTCCTCGAACAGACCAGGTCTTGTCCTCATGCAGAAAGTCCAAGATGATAAGCATAGCAACATTTTGGTCAAGCTAGAAAAAAGTGTCACTGCAAGCTCAGCACGGTGACTCATGCTTGTCATCCCAGCACTTTGGGAGGTCGACGTGGGTGGATCATGAGGTCAGGAGTTTGAGACTAGCCTGGCCAAACTAAAATACAAGTATTAGCCAGGTGTGATAGCGTGCACTATAATCCCAGCTACTCAGGAGGCTGAGGCAAAATAATCACTTGAAGCTGGGAGGCGCAGGTTGCAGTAATCCAAGACCATGCCACTGCACTCCAGCCTGTGCTACAGAGTGAGATTCCATCTCAGAAAAAAAAAAAGAAAGAAAGAAAGGAGAAAAGAAAATAGCATCATTGCAAGCATTATTGCATGATGAGACTCTCCAAACTCAAGTTACTTGGGCTTGCCCCTCCAGCCCATCCTTTTGTCACCCCACAGACCAAGCCACCCTCTCCCTTGTTGTACTGAAGAACCTGGGCAAACTGTGTACCTGAAAAACACTCACCTAGTGGTAAAAACCTAGCCGATGGCATTGGACTGCCCAGGTCCAAATCCCAGCCCCAGCACTGACTAGCTGGTTGATCCTGACAAGGAGATCATCTCTCTCAGCCTCTGTGTTTCCATCTGCAAAATGGGCATATTGATCATCACAGCAGTTGTTGTGAGAATGGATTTAATGGATCTGGGCTGAGCCATGAGAGCTTTGATTTTTAGAAAATCTTTCAGGAGATTCTATTTGTTAAGGATCAAGAACCACTAATCTAATTACACTTGTCACAGTGAAATATTTATTACCGATTATAATGGTTATGATAATTATTGTAGTTATGTAATTAAAAATATATAATATATATTCTAATAAGTATTTGCTATTATTTGAGATGGAGTCTCGCTCTGTCTTCCAGGTTGGAGTGCGGTGAATGGTGCAATCTTGGCTCACTGCAACCTCCCGGGTTTAAGCAATTCTCCTGCCTTATCTTCTTGAGTAGCTGTGATTACAGGCACCCACCACCACACCTGGCTACTTTTCATACTTTTTCGTAGAGATGGGGTTTTGTCAAGTTGGCCAGGCTGGTCTGAAACTCCTGGCCTCAAGTGATCCACCCACCTCAGCTTCCCAAAGTGCTGAGATTACAGGCGTGAGACACGCGCCCTACCCCTGCAGGGTCACACAGGAGCCAGTGAGCAGCAGGACGGTTTGTTCAGTAGGAGAGATTCCCTGTTGCCCCTTCTGCCTCTGGCCTCCCCGATGCAGAGGCTGGCCAGGTCAGGGGGCTCCTGTAACTGGTCTCTTGTGCCCCGCAGCTGCCAAGAAGGATTGCATCATGATACACGGTGCCACCTCTGCCTGGTTCCAGGAGAGCCCTCCCTGCCTCCACAGCTACAGAATGACACCCATGGAAACCAGCCTCATGTTTTTAGGGAGAAGCTGTGTAGGGCTCCAGCTGACTTCTACCTGAGGGGTGGTGCAGGTTTCCAGCCTGGGATGGGAGGGTAGGTTAGGTTGGGCTGGGCCTCTGCCAGGAAGGTTCCCAGGATGCTCCTGTACCTCCTGCAGGTGGGGACCTGGACAGCATAGACCTGCACTTCCTGCAGATGGGGACAATGGCATTTGCTTAATCGTCTTTGCTCAATTCTGTGCCACATATATCAGTCCCAGATCATTATCATCTACAGCCCCCAATTCCATGGCTTGGTCTTTGTGGCCAAAGAATCTCAGCCAGGCCTGAAACTCCATAAGAAGGGAGAGAATATGTCCTGGGCAGTATTTGCATTGGCTGTCACTCACTCACTTCATTGATGGAGCACTAGCTCTGGGCCATGCTCTGTTCTAGGTACTGGGGATTGGGTGAAAGAAACAGACAAAGGCCCTGCTCTCTTGTGGTGATGTGCTGGTAGAGGTGAGGCCCAAACAGGAATCCAGGGCAAGGGGACAGAGCACGATGGCATGCCTAGTGAGGGAATGCTTGGCATTCAAGCTGAGATCATAAGGAAAGACAGTGAGCCGTGCAGGTGTCTGGGAGAACAGTTTTGGTTTTTTTTTGGAAACAGTCTTGCTCTGTCACCCAGGCTGGGGTGCAATGGCATGATCTTGGCTCACTGCAACTTCCTCCTTTGGGGTTTAAGCAATTCTCTTGCTTCAGCCTCCCGAGTAGCTGGGATTACAGGTGTGCCCCACCACACCCAGCTCATTTTTGTATTTTTAGTAGAGATGGGGTTTCACTGTGTTGGCTGTGCTGGTCTCCAACTCCCAACTTCAAGTGATCCACCTGCCTCATCTCCCATAGTGCTGGGATTACAGGCATAAGCCGCCATGGCTGGCATGGGAGAAGAGCCTTCTAGGCAGTGGGAATGGCATATGCAAAGGCCCTGGGTCAGGACTATGCCTGGACTTGGGTTTTCCAACCTCAGCATGGTTGATATTTTGGGCTGAAACTTCATTGTTGGGTTCTGTCCTGTGCATTATGGGATGTTTAGCAGACTCCCAGTCTCTACCCACTAGATGCCAGCAGCACCCCCTACCAGTTGTGACATCCCAAAATATCTAGATCTTGCCAAATGACTCTTGGGGGATGCAGTCATCTGCAGTTGAGAACCACTGACCTATTGTGTTCAAGAAACAGCAAGGAGGTCAGCATGGCCAAGAAAGAGCAGCTGAGGCACAGAGTGGATGGAGACGGGATGTCGTTCATGATCATCAGGACTTTAGCTTTGACCCTGAGTGAAATGGGAGTGCTAACGGGTTTAGCTGGGAAGTGTTAAGAGCTGACTTGGGTTTTTTGTTTGTTTGTTTTTTGAGATGGAGTCTCTGTTGCCAGGCTGGAGTGAAGTGGTGTGATCTAAGCTCACTGCAACCTCCACCTCCCGGTTCAAGCAATTCTCCTGCCTCAGCCTCCCAAGTAGCTGGGACTACAGGCATCCACCACCACACCCAGCTAATTTTTGTATTTTTTAGTAGAGATGAAATTCCTCCATATTGGTCAGGTTGATCTCAGACTCCCAACCTCAGGTGATCCACTCACCACAGCCTCCCAAAGTGCTGGGATTACAGGCATGAGCCATTGCCGATTTGGGTTTTAACAGATCCGTCTGGTCACGGGGTGGAGGATGGGCTGTGGGACATGGACAGGAGTGGGGCAGGACCAAGAGCAGGGGCAGGGAGGGGAGGAAAGAGCCTATTTATTGCAGGAGCCAAGGTAGGAGGCCAGGCTGGTGAAACCCTCAGGCTACTGCCAACTGTGTGCACGTGGGTGGACATGCATGCATGTGTGTGCATGGTGTGAGTGTGTGCACACATGTATGTGTGTGCACACATGTATGCATGTGAGCATGGATTGCTTGGGTATGCGCATGTGCTTGTGTGCATAGATGTGTGCCTACATTGTGTGTGTTGCTGTGCACGCTAACATGCTTGTATGAGTGTGCAAATGAGTGTACATGCATGTGTACACACTTTGTATGTGTGTATGCGTGTGCACATGCACAGATGTGCACAGGATGGTTGCTCAAATAGCCAGACAAGGACTGGGAAAGGAACAGCCCCACAGGTGCTCTTAGAGTCCTGGAGCAGGAAAGCTCGTCTCCGTCTGAGGCTCACCCTTCCTCAAAGATGAGGGCTGGGCCCTAACCAATGTCATGTCTCCTTTCTTGCACTCAAAGAATAAACCTCACCATGCCCCAGGGCTGTTTCCTGGCTTTAGTCAGTCCAGTGGGGACAGGGAAGTCCTCCCTGCTGTCTATCCTCTTTGGGGCGCTGTCAAAGGTGGAAGGGTTTGTGAGCATCAAAGTAAGGCCACCCCCTTCCTGTGTACTAGGATGTCCCCATCATCCTGAAAGTCCCCCTTCCTCACTGCCTTTCCACCCCTCCCAATCTCAGCCAAGCTCACTTTCATTCTCTCAATCACCCACCCACCCACCGAGAGCCCAGCTCCCACTGCTCCTCAAAACCTGTCATACGTCTTTCCCCATCATCCTTCTGTGACCAAAGTAAGTCGTGTTTTAGTGTTCAGTGACCTACATGCTCCAGGAGGCCTGGGTGCAGAACACCTCTGTGGTGGAGAAAGTGTGCCTCAGGCAGTAGCTGGACCCAGCCTGGCTGGGGAGAGTCCTAGAGGCCTGTGCCCTGTGGGCCAGATGTGGATAGCTTTCCTGGGGGAGTCCACACTTCAATTAGGGAGAAGGTGAGAGTCTCAGGGTCTTTTGGGTCAGGGAGGCATTGCAGTTGGGGGTCATTTGGGTCTCTGACTCATCATGGGCACTATGATGGAGAAATGCAGGGAGTGGTCAGGGAAGTGGGGAAGAAGAAGGGCTGAGCTCATGGTCAAGCACATACTAGGTGCTCAATGAATAATCACTAATCAATAAATAGAAATGGATACAAAGAGAGACTCAAGGAGTCGTGGTAGGGATTGGCTGTGAGGGTCTGTTCGACAACTGAGAGTGAGATGACTAGAGTCCTGTCTTACTCTGCCCTGCCTTGCTGGGTGATGTTGATCTAATTGCTTCCCCTCTCTGGGCCTCACCAAAGGGTCTGGACAGAGATGTCCAAGACACAGAATATATGCATCTGGAGCTATGGCTTGGGCAGGAGCTGGCAAACTGTGACCCCCAGGCCAAATCCAGTCCTCCATGTTTGTGTGCGTGCGTGTGTGTGTGTGTGTGTGTGTGTGTGTGTGTGCGTGTGTGTTTGAGATGGAGTCTCACTCTGTTGCACAGGCTGGGGTGGTGCAATCTTGGCTCACTGCAACCTCCCCCTCCCACATTCAAGAAATTCTCCTGCCTCAGCTTCCTGAGTAGCTGGGATTATAGGCGCATGCCTCCACACTTGGCTAATTTTTACATTTTTAGTAGAGACAGTGTTTCACCATGTTGGCCAGGCTTATCTCGAACTCCTGACCTCAGGTCATCTTCCCATTTTTCTCAGAGTCAAAGCCCAAGTCGTGATGATCCCTGGCAAGGTCACTGTCACCTTGCTCTGGTATCTGTCATCCCCATCTTCCTTCATCATCTCCTGGCTTCACTCCAGCCTCCAGAGTCTGTGATGTTCCCTGATCCCCTGCAGCACACTCTGTCCCCAGGGCCTTTACAACTGCTGTTCCCACTGTGGGAAATCTCTCCCCAGGAGTCCCCAGGACTCATCCCTCACTTCTGTCACATTCGCAGAGAAGGCTTCCCAGATTACCTTATCCACCACCACTGCAACCCTGCTCATGCTAGTGCGCCTTACACCCACACCTGCTTTTTCTTTCCTTTCCTTTCCTTTCCCCTTTCCTTTCCTTTTCTTTTTCCTTTCCTTTTCTCTTTCCTTTCCTTTCCTTTTTCCTTTCCTTTCCTTTTTCCTTTCTTTTCCTTCCTTTCCTTTCCTTTCTTCTTGAGACAGTCTTGCTGTGTTCCCCAGGCTGGAGTGCAGTTGTGCAATCTCGGCTCACTGCAACCTCCGCCTCTCAAGTTCAAGCAATACTCCCACCTGAGTAGCTAGGATTAAAGGCAGGTGCCACCATTTTTGTACTTTTAGTAAAAATGGGGTTTCACCATGTTGGTCAGGCTGATCTTGAACTCCTAATCTCAAGCGATCCACTCACCTTGGCCTCCCAAGGTGCTGAGATTACAGGTGTGAGCCACCGCACCCGGCTGCACCTACTTTAGTATTTATTCTTCATAGTGCTTTTCACCTAATGTGCTGTCTGTGTTACTGGTTTGTTTGTGCATTGCCTGTCTTTCTCCCTCTCATTAGAGTGATGGATCCATTCAGATAGCAGAAACTTTGTTTTGTTTCATTCACTGCTGTTTCCCCAAAGACTAGAACCCTGACAGGGATATGATAACCAGGCAGTAGTTCTTAATGGAATAAATTAATTTAAGAATGAATGAATGTGTCATCTGAGTCCAGATTACAGAGAGAGAAAAAAAAGAATGAATGAATGGCCGGGTGCAGTGGCTCATGCCTGTAGTCCCAGCACTTGGGGAGGCTGAAGTGGGCAGATTGCTTGAAGTCAGGAGTTCAAGACCAGCCTGACCATCTCTACTAAAAATACGAAAATTGGCCAGGCATGGTGGCACACCTGTAATCCCAGCTACACAGGAGGCTGAGGCACGAGAATCGATTGAACCCAGGAGGTGGAGGTTGGAGTGAGTTGAGATCATGCCACTGCACTCCAGCATGGATGGAAGAGCGAGACTGTCTCAAAAATAAATAAAAATAATTTTAAAAAGGAATGCATGAAAGACAAGAAGTCCTAGATAGAAGGAATAAGTGATAGTAATCAATACTACACAAGGGAAATCATAGTGAATGAGAATTTATTTATAAATTTCAAGATAGCTAGAAGACAAGGATTGTGGTGTACTCAATACAGAAGATAAATATTTGAGGTATCTCAGTTACCCTGATATAATCATTACATACTCTCTACATCAGGGGTCCCCACACCCTCTGGCCACGAATCAGTACCAGTCTGAGGCTGGTTAGGAACTGGACAGGCAGCACTGCAGATGAGTAGGGGGCATGTGTGTGAGGTTTCATCTGTGTTTACAGCCACTCCTTATTGTTTGCATCACCACTTAAGCTCCACCTCTAGATCAGTGGCAGTGTTAGATTCTCATAAGAGCACAAACCCTAGTGTAAAGAGCACATGTGAGGAATCTCGGCTGCATGCTTCTTCTTCTTCTTCTTCTTTTTTTTTGAGATGCAGTCTCACTCTTTGACAGGCTAGAGTACAGTGGCACATGCTTGGCTCACTGCAACCTCTGCTTTTTGGGTTCAAGCCATTCTCCTGCGTCAGTCTCCTGAGTAGCTGAGATTACAGATACATACCAGCATGCATGGCTAATTTTTGTATTTTTTTAGTAGAGACAGGGTTTCACCATGTTGGCCAGGCTGGTATCAAACTACTGACCTTGTGATCCACCCACTTTGGCCTCCCAAAGTGCTGGGATTACAGGCATGAGCCACCATGCCCTGCAGCTGCATGCTTCTTATAAAAATCTAATGCCTGATAATCTATCACAGTCTCCCAGTCTCCCATTGCCCCCAGAGGGACCATCTAGTTTCAGCAAAACTAGCTGAGGCTCTCAATGATTTTACATTATGGTGAGTTGTGTAAGTATTTTGTCATATTTTACAATGTAATAGTAACAGGAGCAGGCCAGGCACAATGACTTATGCCTATCATCCCAGCACTTTGGGGGGGTGAGGCAGGAGATAATCTGAGGTCAGGGGTTTGAGACCAGCCTGGCCAACATGGCGAAATGCCATCTCTACTAAAAATACAAAAAATCAGCCAGATGTGGTGGCAGGCACCTGTAATCCCAGCTACTTTGGAGGCTGAGGCAGGAGAATTGCTTGAACTCAGCAGGCAGAGGTTGCAGTGAGCCCAGATCATGCCATTCCACTCTAGCCTGGGTGATGAGAGCAAAAATCCATCTCAATTAATAATAATAGAAGTAAAGTGCACAATAAATGTAATGTGCTTGAATCATCCTGAGAGCACCCCCTGCCCCCAGGTCCATGGAAAAGTTGTCTTCTACAAAACCGATCCCTGGTGCCAAAAAGGTTGGGGACCACTGCTCTACAGGTCTCAAAATATCACCTGTGCCCCTCAAATAGGTACAACTATTACATATCAATAAAAACTAAAAGAAATCTATTAAAATTTAAAATAAAAATAAGTTGGACTGAAAAGTTACCACTGGATCATCGAATAGGGAAATGAATGGTGTCCTCATTAAAGGTGGTCTCAGTGGAGAAAGGGAACAGAAGTTGGACTCAAATGGATACAGAGAGTGAGTAGGAGACAGAGTAGCTTGGGAAGCACAGGTAAGCCCTCCAGGAAGTGTGCTGGGAAGGGGAGAAGCGAGGCCGGTAAGGATGCAGGGAATGCTGGCTTGGGAGTGAGTGTCTTTGAAGCTGAGCATGTCCCCAGGGGACAGACATGGGGAGCTACACCTCACCCTGATGAGCAATTGCACCCCAACCTGCTTCTGCATGGGCTCCCCAGTTTCACCCTGTAGATATCCCTTTTGTGGCCACAGGACATGAATCTCTCAGGGACCCAAAGCAGCAGCTGAGCCTCGCCCAGGCTGTGTACAGAAAGGCAACTGTGTACCTACTGGATGACCCCCTGGTGGGCTTGGATGCCCACCTCACTTAGAACATCTTTAACCAGGTCATCAGGCCTGGCGGGCTACTCCAGGGAACAGTAAGTTTGGGAACATGTGTCAGAGGGCACAGGGCAAAGGCAGAGGATGCCCTCAGCATTCTGTCCTAACCCAAGTTTCTCTCACCACCACCTTCCACTTGAGTCCAATTTTCCTCTTTATTGGTCAGCTTTTGCTGTGATGATGCTACATAACAAACAACCCCTCAGATTCCATCAGCTTACAACAACAGCTGTTTCTTGCTTATGCCTCTGTGGTTTAACTACTACAGCTCTGCCTTGGATGATTGTCCTGGGTCAGATGGACTCCTTGTTTTCTTGAGGTAGGCTGAAGGAGTCCCCTCTGTTTCTCTATTTGGAAATGCTAGTTTCAAGAAAGATAGCAGGAGCACAAGAAGGGGAGCTCTCCCCACTTAGAGTCCAGGGACAATACTCCCACCCCTACCTCCTGCTCCAGAGGTTGGCCAAGCACATGTTTATGACTTTTCTTTTCTTACTTTCTTTCCCCTTCCCTTCATTCCTCTTTCCTTTCCTCTCTCTCCCTCTTTCTCTCTCTTCCTCTCTCCTCTATCCCTCCCTCCCTCCCTTCCTTTCTTTTTGATGGAGTCTTGCTCCATCACCTAGGGTGGAATGCGGTGGTGCAATTTCAGCTCACTGCAACCTCCGCCTCCTAGTTTCAAGTGATTCTCATGCCTCTGTTTCCCAAGTAGCTGTGACTTCAGGTGTGTGCCACCATACCAAGCTCATTTTAGTATTTTTAGTAGATACAGGGCTTAGCCACAGTGACCTGGCTGGTCTTGAACTCTTGGCCTCAAGTGATCCACCTGCCTTGGCCTCTCAACGTGCTGGGATTACAGGCATGAGCCATGGAACGTGGCCACATGTGTGTTAACTCCTAACCCTTCCCTGCCCAGACACAGACTCTTGTGACCCACGCACTCCACATCCTGTCCCAGGCTGATTGGATTGTGGTGCTGGTGGGTGAGGCCATTGTAGAGATGGGTTCCAACTAGGAGTTTCTTCACAAGAAGCGGGCCCTCATAAGTCTTCTGGATCAAGCCAGACAGCTAGGAGACAGAGGAGAAGGAGGTACTAGGTGTGCTGTGCTGATTCTCTGTGACTGGCTCTTGCCAACCTTCAGGAAAAAGACTCAAAGGGTCCTACTGGCAAGAGTGGATTGCTATGGTCACACCCTCCCTGCAAACTGATGCCCAGAAGCAGATGGCTCTCCAATAGGTCACCTCTCTCCAAGAAGAGCCAATAACACCATCTATGAGCCAGGGGCTGTGCTAAGTACTTCTGTAAAAAATACACTATTTGCATTTGATTCTCACCATACCCTCAGAGGCGTGTGAAATTACCGCTATCATTTTATGAGCAAAGAGAGTTAAATCAGTTGTCCAAGGTCACCAGATTAGAACTTGAGTGTGTCCGACTCCAGAGTCTATGCTTGCAGTTGCTATGGAGACAGCACAAGAAGGTTTTGGTGCCTAGAAAGCTACAACATGCCAGCTAGAGTTTCTAATAATCCAAAGAACACAAAGTGCGCTGGATACATGACAAGGTTCTAGAAGTAAAGTTGCCAAGCCAAGCTCACCCACAATGACTGAAAAGTAGCGACTCATAGCACATCACATATATTAGCTTACTGAATCAACTTAATGCCCTCGTGAGGCTGGTACTTGAATCATTTCGATTTCACAGATGAGGAAACTGAGGCCAAAAAGTTAAGAAACTAGTAACAAGTTACATAGGTTATAAGTGGCAGCACTGGGATTTGCACCCAAGCAACTTGATTCCAGAGAATGTGTTTTTTAATCAATAGGCTTTTTACTACTCCTGCATAACAAAGCAAAGACTCACACCCAGGTCTCTCTCAAGCTCATGTGTTGTCTCTTCTGAGAACATCTGCTTAGCATTGGCCCACCCTGTCTAAAAATGCTAAGTGTTGATTCACAGTGTCCCAGTCCTGAAACTTGAAGCTAGAATTTGCCTGTTTGTATTGGTCAGCTTTTGCTGCAATGATGCTGTGTAACAAATAGCCCCCCAACTCTCAACAGCTTACACTAGCAGTTATTTCTTGCTTACAGGCCTGTAGTTAAACTTCTATAGCTCTGCCTTCAGTTATTGGCCATATCTGGGGGATAGTGGTGGGCAGGTGCCCTTCCTGGCAGAGATGGTACCTGAGGGTTGGTGGGAGTGAGCCAGAAAAGAGCATTCCAGACACAAGGAACTGCTTGAGCAATGCTGTCAGGAGAAACAGAGATAACGTTATACAGTGTTCACTACTGTTTTTCCAACCTCAAGTTCACAGCAGGTGCTCCATTATATTCACTGATTGAAAAAAATGAATGAGTGAGTGAATAGCCTGAATGATGTTCCTGGAAGAACTCAGAGTGGGGTGTTGAGGTTGCTGGAGAGGTGGCAGGAGGCAGGACAGGGAAAATGGATGGTCAGAGCAGTTAAGGCCACATGGTCAGTGGGTGTCAAAGTGAGTATCTGAACCATGTTGTGTGATAGGACTCTCTTGACCTTTTATCAGATTGTTTTCACAATCTGATAAAAAGAGATGACAAGATAAAAATTTAAAGTGATATGCAGAAAGAAATCAGCATGAGGCAATTTAGTTGGGAAGGCCTAAGTCTTAGATTTTTGGATATGGACTGATTCAAAAGAAATATGCAACTACCCTTTGACCCCAAATTCCTCAAACATATTGTTGAGAGTAATTGATTTTCACTCATTTCTCTTTAATATGGCTCCTAGTCCTTGTACTTTACTGTAAATGTCTTTCCTGAGCTTATCAGTGACTTCTTTCTTGCCAAATTTAAGAGACCTTATTTTTTCAGTCTTCCTATTGCCCAATCATTTAATTATATTTTGGAAGGGTTATCTTATATTTCTCTCATTTTACTTTTGGTGTTATAAATATTCCAAAGGTAATATGTGTTATTTGCTGTGAAATAGAACATACAGATTTGTTGATTTGTGATAATCCAGGCTAAGGTGTTAGTAGAATTTTTCCTGGCTTTTAAGTACATTTTTATATGTTGTATATGTATTCTAAATAAAGTCAATTGAGAACAGAGACAGGAATCATTATTACATTAATACTCAGATGTCAGTGGCTTTTGCTCCACGTGCTTGCAGATGACATTAGTTACTTCTACAATGTTTCTCAAGTTTTTCTGGGGATCCCTGGAGGTGTATCTTGTTTACTTATAAATAAGTCTTATCTTAAAGGTACTGTTACTGCTCTGTCACATATCTACCTCCACCAGACATCATAGACACTGCTCAACACCAGCACTAGCTCTCTAGAGCCCCTTAATTGTAAAGGCAAGGTTGATCTCTCAAAGCAAAAAGGTGGGGAAAAGATATACCAACAAAATTAAAAGAATGTCATGTTAGTTATATTTATGTCAGGTAACACTGACAACCAAAAAGCATTACTAAAGATAAAGAGATTATTACATAATAATTAAAAAGTTCATTTCACCAGCATTTAAACCTTGTTTCCTTCTATCACATTTTCTTTCTTAGATGTACATTTTTTTCACATTTTAATATATCTGAAGTCAGAAAGCATCTTATAGTCAGGTAAGCAGCAAAAGTAATAGATCATCATTGCTTGAACATTTACATCAAAACTTGTAGAATGGGTGTTAGAGGCATGGAAGAAAATTCTGGAGAAAATAGTGATGCACTTTTAATAAAGGCTGAACAACAGTTGATGATACAGGAAACTACTGTATGAAGAAGGGTGGACATGGATGACTCAGTCAAAAAATGACTCAAGTCAAACTGAATTCAAGGAAGGTTGAGGAATAATTTAGCCAATTCACTTTTCCCTAGTTTGAGGAATAATTTCCATGCAATAAAATTTACCTATTTTAAATGTAACATTTAGTAAGCTTTGGAGTTTACACACAGTCATGTATCCATGACCATAATCAAGATATAGATCATTGCCAGAAGTTCCTTATGGCCCTTTGCAGTGAGTGCCTTCCTCCAATTCCCAGTTCTAGGCAGCCATCTATCTAGTTTCAGTCAATATGGTTTTACCTTTTCTAGAATTTAGGATTAGTGAAATAGTACAGTATATGGTCTTTTGTATTTGTCACAGTCTTCCATTTGTTTGGGTAATTACCTGGATTGCTGTGTTGTACTGTAAGTATATGTCCATGAGAAAGTGTCAAATTAATTTCTATATGGTGTGATATATGGATCAAGATTAGCTTTTTAAAAATATGGATTTACTATAAAAAAACTAGCTGGGTGTGGTGGCATGTGCCTGTAATCCCAGCTACTCAGGAGGCTGAGGCAGGAGAATTGCCTGAACCCAGGAGGCGGAGGTTGCGGTGAGCTGAGATCGCGCCATTGCACTCCAGCCTGGGTAACAAGAGCGAAACTCCATCTCAAAAAAAAAAAAAAAAAAAAAAAAAAAGAGAAAAGCATTTGATTTTTTTATCATTAAATATGATGTTTGATATAGGGTTTTTTTGAGATGCCCTTTATTAGGTTGAAGAAGTTCTCTTCTGTTCTAAGGTGGATGAGAATTCAATGTTTTAGTCTTCCTTTTTGATAAACTCCACAAACTAGACATTATTATTAGTAGGACTTTTAGAGAAATTTTTTTTCCTTTTTTTATTGCATTTTAGGTTTTGGGGTACATGTGAAGAACATGCAAGATTGTTGCATAGGTACACACATGGCAGTGTGATTTGCTGCCTTCCTCCCCATCACCTATATCTGGCATTTCTCCCCATGCTATCCCTCCCAACTCCCCAATCCCCACTGTCCCTCCTCTATTTGCCCTGACAGACCCCAGTATGTGATGCTTCCCTCCCTGTGTTCATGTGTTCTCATTGTTCAACACCTGCCTATGAATGAGAACAGGTGGTGTTTGATTTTTTGTTCTTGTGTCAGCTTGCTGAGAATTATGTTTTCCAGGTTCATCCATGTCCCTGCAAAGGACATGAACTCATCATTTTTAATGGCTGCATAGTATTCCATGGTGTATATGTGCCACATTTTCTTTGTTCAGTCTATCATCGATGGGTGTTTGGGTTGGTTCCAGGTCTTTGGTATTGTAAACAGTGCTGCAATGAACATCGGTGTGCATGTGTTCTTATGGTAGAATGATTTATAATCCTTTGGATATATACCCGGTAACGGGATTGCTGAATCAAATGAAATTTCTATTTCTAGGTCCTTGAGGAATCACCACATTGTCTTCCACAATGGTTGAACTAATTGACACTCCCACCAACAGTGTAAAAGTGTTCCTATTTCTCCACATCCTCTCCAGCATCTGTAGTCTCCAGATTAAAAAAATTTTTTTTACATTTTAGGTTTTGGGGTACATGTGAAGAACATGCAATATTGTTGCATAGGTACACACGTGGGAGTGTGATTTGCTGCCTTCCTCCCTATCACCTATATCTGGCATTTCTCCCCATGCTATCTCTCCCCAATTCCCCACCCCATGCTGTCCCTCCCCTTTCCCCCCCAATAGACCCCAGTGTGTAATGCTTCTCTCCCTATGTCCATGTGTTCTCATTGTTCAACACCTGCCTATGAGTGAGAACTTGCGGTGTTTGACTTTCTGCTCTTGTGTCAGTTTGCTGAGAATGATGGTTTCCAGGTTCATCCATGTCCCTACAAAGGACACGAACTCATCGTTTTTGATGTCTGCATAATATTCCATGGTTTATATGTGCCACATTTTTCCTGTCCAGTCTATCATCGATGGGCATTTGGGTTGGTTCCAGGTCTTTGCTATTGTAAACAGTGCTGCAATGAACATTCGTGTGCATGTGTCCTTATAGTAGAATGATTTATAATCCTTTCGCTATATACCCAGCAATGGGATTGCTGGGTCAAATGGAATTTCTATGTCTAGGTCCTAGAGGAATCGCCACACTGTCTTCCACAGTGGTTGAACTAGTTTACACTCCCACCAACAGTGTAAAAGTGTTCCTATTTCTCAACATCCTCTCCAGCATCTGTTGTCTCCAGATTTTTTAATGATCGCCATTCTAACTGGCGTGAGATGGTATCTCAATGTGGTTTTGATTTGCATTTCTCTAATGACCAGTGATGATGAGCATTTTTTCATCTGTTTGTTGGCCTCCTGTATGTCTTTTGGAAAGAGTCTGTTCATATGATTCACCCACTTTTGAATGAGCTTGTTTTTTTTCTTGTGAATCTGTTTTAGTTCTTTGTAGATTCTGGATATTAGCCCTTTGTCAGATGGGTAGATTGCAAAAATTTTTTCCCATTCTGTTGGTTGCCGATTCACTCTAATGACTGTTTCTTTTGCCGTGCAGAAGCTTTGGAGTTTGATTGGGTTCCATTTATCTGTTTTGGCTTTTGTTGCCAATGCTTTTGGTGTTTTGGTCATGAAGTCCTTTCCTACGCCTATGTCCTGGATGGTTTTGCCTAGATTTTCTTCCACGGTTTTTATGGTATGAGGTCTTCTGTTTAAGTCTTTAATCTATCTGGAGTTAATATTAGTGTAAGGTGTCAGGAAGGGGTCCAGTTTCTGCTTTCTGCACATGGCTAGCTAGTTTTCCCAATACCATTTATTTAACAGGGAATCTTTTCCCCATTGCTTGTTTTTGTCAGGTTTGTCAAAGATCGGATGGTTGTAGATATGTTGTGTTGCCTCCGAGGCCTCTGTTCTGTTCCATTGTTCTATATCTCTGTTTTGGTACCAGTACCATGCTGTTTTGATTACTATAGTCTTGTAGTATAGTTTGAAGTACGGTACTGTGATGCCTCCTGCTTTGTTCTTTTTGCTTAGAATTGACTTGGCTATGCGGGCTCTCTTTTGGTTCCATATAAAGTTTAAGGTGGTTTTTTCCAGTTCTGTGAAGAAGGTCACTGGTAGCTTGATGGGGATAGCATTGAATCTGTAAATTACTTTGGGCAGTATGGCCATTTTCACGATGTTGATTCTTCCTAACCATGAACATGGAATGTTTTTCCATCTGTTTGTGTCCTCTCTTATTTCATTGAGCAGTGGCTTGTAGTTCTCCTTGAAGAGGTCCTTTATGTTCCTCGTTAGTTATATTCCTAGGTATTTTATTCTCTTTGTAGCAATTGTGAATGGCAGTTCGTTCTTTTTCTTTTTTTTTTTTAAATGAGACGGAGTTTCGCTCTTGTTACCCAGGCTGGAGTGCGATGGTGCGATCTCAGCTCACCGCAACCTCCGCTTCCTGGGATCAGGCAATTCTCCTGCCTCAGCCTCCTAAGTAGCTGGGATTACAGGCACGTGCCACCACGCCCAGCTAGTTTTTTGTATTTTTAGTAGAGACGGGGTTTCACCATGTTGACCAGGATAGTCTCAATCTCTCGACCTCGTGATCCACCCGCCTCGGCCTCCCAAAGTGCTGGGATTACAGGCTTGAGCCACCGCGCCCGGCAGCACTTCATTCTTGATTTGGCTCTTTCAGTCTGTTATTGGTGTATAGGAATGCTTGTGATTTATGCACATTGATTTTGTTTCCTGAGATTTTGCTGAAGTTGCTTATCAGTTTCAGGAGATTTTGGGCTGAGACGATGGGGTCTTCTAGATATACAATCATGTCATCTGCAAATAGAGACAATTTGACTTCCTCCTTTCCTATTTGAATACCCTTTATTTCTTTTTCTTACCTGATTGCTCTGGCTAGAACTTCCAATACTATATTGAATAGGAGTGGTGAGACAGGGCATCCTTGTCTAGTGCCAAATTTCAAAGGGAATGCTTCCAGTTTTTGCCAATTTGGTATAATTTTGGCTGTTGGTTTGTCGTCAATAGCTTTTATTATTTTGAGATACATTCCATCAATACCTACTTTATTCAGAGTTTTTAGCATAAAGGCCTGTTGAATTTTGTTAAAGGCTTTTTCTGCATCAATTGAGATAATCATGTGGTTTTTGTCTTGGTTCTGTTTATGTGGTAAGTTATGTTTATAGACTTGCATATATTGAATCAGCCTTCCATCCCCAGGCTGAATACTACTTGATCGTGGTGGATAAGATTTTTGATGTGCTGTTGCAATTGGTTTGCCAGTATTTTATTGAAGATTTTTGCATCTATGTTCATCATGGATATTGGCCTGAAGTTTTCTTTCTTTTCTTTTTTTTTTTTTGAGACGGAGTTTTGCTCTTGTTACCCAGGCTGGAGTGCAATGGCGCGATCTCGGCTCACCGCAACCTCTGCCTTCCGCGTTCAGGCAATTCTCCTGCTTCAGCCTCCTGAGTAGCTGGGATTACAGGCATGTGCCACCATGCCCAGCTAATTTTTTGTATTTTTAGTAGAGACAGGGTTTCACCATGTTGACCAGGATGGTCTCGATCTCTCGACCTCGTGATCCACCTGCCTCGGCCTCCCAAAGTGCTGGAATTACATGAAGTTTTCTTTTTTTTTTTTTTTTGAGACGGAGTTTCGCTCTTGTTACCCAGGCTGGAGTGCAATGGCGCTATCTTGGCTCACCGCAACCTCCGCCTCCTGGGCTCAGGCAATTCTCCTGCCTCAGCCTCCTGAGTAGCTGGGATTACAGGCACGTGCCACCATGCCCAGCTAATTTTTTTTGTATTTTTAGTAGAGACGGGGTTTCACCATGTTGACCAGGATGGTCTCGATCTCTCGACCTTGTGATCCACCCGCCTCGGCCTCCCAAAGTGCTGGGATTACAGGCTTGAGCCACCGCGCCCGGCTGAAGTTTTCTTTTCTTGCTGAGTCTCTGCTGGGTTTTGGTATCAGGATGATGTTGGTCTCATAAAATGATTTGGGAAGGATTCCCTCTTTTTGCATAGCTTGGAATAGTTTCAGAAGGAATGATACCAGCTCCTCTTTGTATGTCTGATAGAATTCAGCTGTGAATCCATCTGGACCTGGACTTTTTTTGAGTTGTAGGCTCTTAATTGCTGCTTCAACTTCAGATCTTGTTATTGGTCTCTTCAGGGTTTTGACTTCTTCCTGCTTTAGGCTTGGGAGAATGCAAGTGTCCAGGAATTTATCCATTTCTTCCAGGTTTACTAGTTTTTGTGCATAGAGTTGTTTGTAATAATCTCTGATGATGGATTGTATTTCTGTGGAATCTGTGATAATATCCCCTTTATCGTTCATTATTTAATTTATTTGATTATTCTCTCTTTTCTTTTTTTTTTTTTTTTTGAGACGGAGTTTTGCTTTTGTTACTCAGGCTGGAGTGCAATGGCGCGATCTTGGCTCACTGCAACCTCCGCCTCCTGGGTTCAGGCAATTCTCCTGCCTCAGCCTCCTGAGTAGCTGGGATTACAGGCATGTGCCACCATGCCCAGCTAATTTTTTGTATTTTTAGTAGAAACGGGGTTTCACCATGTTGACCAGGATGGTCTCGATCTCTAGACCTCGTGATCCACCCGCCTCGGCCTCCCAAAGTGCTGGGATTACAAGCTTGAGCCACCGTGCCCGGCTGTCTTTTCTTTTTTATTAATCTGGCTAGTGGTCTATTTTGCTGATGTTTTCGAGAAACCAACTCCTAGATTTGTTGATTTTATGAAGGGTTTTTTGTGTCTCTATCTCCGGTTCTGCTCTGATCTTAGTTATTTCTTGTCTTCTGCTAGGTTTTGAGTTTTTTTTGAGCTTGCTCCTCTAGCTTTTTCAATTTTGACTATAGGGTGTCGATTTTAGATCTCTCCTTGCTTCTCATGTGGGCATTTATTGCTATATATTTTCCTCTAGAGACTGCTTTAAATGTGTCCCAGAGATTCTGGTATGTTGTGTCTTTGTTCTCATTGGTTTCAAAGAACATTTTTATTTCTGCCTTCATTTCGTTGTTTATTCAGTCAACATTCAAGAGCCAGTTGTTCAGTTTCCATGAAGCTGTGTGGTTCTGTTAGTTTCTGCATTCTGGGTTCTAACTTGATTGCACTGTGATCTGAGAGACTGTTTGTTATGATTTCCGTTCTTTTGCATTTGCTGAGGGTGATTTACTTCCAATTATTTGGTCAATTTTAGAGTAGGTGCAATGTGGTGTTGAGAAGAATGTATATTTTTTGGATTTGGGGTGGCGCATTCTGTAAATGTCTATTAGGTTTGCTTGGTCCAGGTCTGCGTTCAAGTCCTGGATATCCTTATTAATTTTCTGTCTCGTTGATCTGTCTAATATTGACAATGGAGTCTTAAAGTCTCCCACTATTATACTGTGGAAGTCTAAGTCTCTTTGTAAGTCATTAACCACTTGCCTTATGTATCTGGGTGCTCATGTATTGGGTGCATATATATTTAGGATCATTAGCTCTTCTTGTTGCATTGATCCTTTTACCATTATGTAATGTCCTTCTTTGTCTCTTTTGATTTTTATTGGTTTAAAGCCTATTTTATCAGAGATGAGAATTGCAACTCCTGCTTTTTTTTTTTTGCTCTCCATTTGCTTGGTAAATATTCTGCTGTCCCTTTATTTTGAGACTTTGTGTATCCTTACATGTGAGATTGGTTTCCTGGATACAGCACACCAATGGGTTTTGGCTTTTTATCCAGTTTACCAGTCTGTGTCTTTTGATTGGAGCATTTAGCCCATTTACACTTAGGGTTAATATTGTTATGTGTGAATTTGATCCTGCCATTTTGATGCTAGCTGGCTGTTTTGCCTGTTAGTTGATGCAGATTCTTCATTGTGTTGATGCTCTTTACTCTTTGGTATGTTTTTGGAGTGGCTGGTACTGGTTGTTCTTTTCTACGTTCAGTGCCTCCTTCAGGACCTCTTGTAAAGCAGGCCTGGTGGTGATGAAATCTCTGAGTACTTGCTTGTTCACAAAGGATTTTATTTTTTCTTCACTTATGAAGCTTAGTTTGGCTGGATATGAAATTCTGGGTTGAAAGTTCTTTTCTTTAAGGATGTTGAATATTGGCCCCCACTCTTTTCTGGCTTGTAGGGTTTCTGCTGAGAGATCTGCTGTGAGTTTGATGGGCTTCCCTTTGTGGGTAACCCGACCTTTCTCTCTGGCTGCCTTTAGCATTTTCTCCTTAATTTCAGCCCTTGTGAATCTCATGATTATGTGCCTTGGGGTTGCTCTTCTTGAGGAATATCTTTGTGGTGTTCTATATTTCCTGGATTTGGATATTGGCCTGCCTTGCTAGGTTGGGGAATTTTTCCTGGATAATATCCTGAAGAGTATTTTCCAGCTTGGATTCATTCTCTCCATCACATTCAGGTACACCTATCAAATGTAGATTAGGTCTTTTCACATAGTCCCATATTTTTTGGAGACTTTGTTCATTCCTTTCTACCCTTTTTTCTCTAATCTTGTCTTCTCATTTTATTTCTTTGAGTTGACCTTCGACCTCTGATATCCTTTCTTCTGCTTCGGCTGTTGAAACTTGTGTATGCTTCATGAAATTCTCTTGTTGTGTTTTTCAGCTCCATCTATTCACTTATATTCCTCTCTAAGTTGTTTATTCTTGTTAGCATTTCATCAAATCTTTTTTCAAAGTTCTTAGTATCTTTGCATTGAGTTAGAACATGTTCTTTTAGCTCACAGAACTTTCTAATTACCCACCTTCTGAAGCCTGAGTCTGTCAATTCATCATATGTATTCTCCTCATCCAGCCTTGTTCTCTTGCTGGTGAGGCGTTGTGATCCTTTGTAGGAGGAGAGGCATTCTGGTTTTGGGTGTTTTCATTCTTTTTGCACTGGCTTCTTCCCATCTTTGTGGATATATCCACCTGTTGTCTTTGTAGCTGTTGACTTTCAGATTGGGTCTCTGAGTGGATGTCCCATTTGTTGATAATGAAGTTCTTTCTTTCTGTTTCTTAGTTTTCCTTCTAACAGTCTGGCTTCTCTGCTGTAGGACTGCTGAGGTCCACTCCAGGCCCTGCTTGCCTGGGGGTCACCTGCAGCAGCTGCAGAACAGTAAGGGTTGCTGCCAGTTTCTTTTTCTGCTATCTTTGTCCCAGAAGGATACTTGCCAGATGTCAGTCTTTTCTCTTCTTTGTGAGGTGACTCTTGGCATATACCGGGGTCAGGGAGCTGCTTGAGGAGACAGTCTGTCCTTTATAGGAACTCAAATGCTGAGCTGTGAGCTCCACTGTTCATTCAGAGCTGCTAGGCAGGTACATTTAAGTCTGCTGCAGCAGAACTCGTAAACCCTACCCTTTTTTTTCCTTCCCAGGTTCTTTGTCCCAAGGAGTTAGGGCTTTATTTATGAGTTTCTGTTGTGCTGCTGGCTTTTTTTCAGGGCTACCCTACCCAGGGAGGAGGCAGCCTTGTCACTGTCTGCCTGCCGAGGCTTTGCTGAGCTGCTGTGGGCTCTGCCCAGCTGCCGTGTGAACTTCCCTGCAGTCCTGTTTCTATGGGTGTACCACCTCTATAATGGCCAACTCTCTCTGTAATGGTGGACTGCCTCAGGAATGGCAAACTACCTCCGTAGTGGTGGACTGCCTCAGTAATGGCAGATGCCCCTCCCCCACAGAGCTGGACCTTTCCAGGTTCAGCTGTGCTTGCTGTGAAACTCTCAATCCAGAGTGTTTGGGGTTGCTTTTTTTGTGTGTGTGTGTGTGGAGGTGGGACCAGCTGAGCCTGATCACCTGGCTCCCTGCCTCAGAGCCCCTTAAAATAAATTATTTTTCTTTAGTTAACAGTAGACTGTCTCCCAGGTGTTCCAGTCACCTGTTGAAAAGGCACCGGGATCTGTGTGATTTCCTGTGTGGTGACCCACTGCGCCAGCTGAAACAGTGGCACTGAGATTCATGGTGCTTTTTTGCCTGAGACTCTCCTGGCCTGGCTCCCTGTTTCAGTACCCTTTTTAATCAGATGAATGGGCGACTTTGCCTTCCCAGAGCTCCAATCACCAGCTAAAATGGTATCCGGACCTGTGTATTTTGTATGGAGAACCGCCATGCCGGGGCACCAGCAAAACAGTTGCACTGGCAAAAACAGCCATGCAGGCCAAAACAACTGTGGGAGCCAAAACAGGCATGCTGGCCACCCATGGGGCTCCTCTGCTTCGGAATCTACTGGTCTGAGGGCAATAAAAATACATCTGGAAATGCAGCATCCATTTACCCTCCATGCTTTTGCTGAGAGCTGCAATCCTGAGCTGCTCCTAATTGGCCATCTTGGATGCCCTCTCTAGATAACAGTCGAGAAGAGATTTGATTGTTTACCCTTGGGTAGATGAAGCATTACTGAAACATACTGTCATTCACTCCAAGTTTCAAAACCTCTTGGTAGTGCTTCAGTTTCTCGTCATGAAGGAGGTTCAATAAGCTTTTATTAAGAATTAGGTTTGAGGCTGGGTGCGGTGGCTCAAGCCTGTAATCCCAGTACTTTGGGAGGCCGAGGTGGGTGGATCATGAGGTCAAGAGATCAAGACCATCCTGGTCAGCTTGGTGAAACCCTGTCTCTACTAAAAATACAAAAAAATTAGCTGGGCATGGTGGCACATGCCTGTGGTCCCAGCTGCTCAGGAGGCTGAGGCAGGAGAATTGCCTGAACCCAGGAGGCGGAGGTTGCAGTGAGCTGAGATCATGCCCTTGCACTCCAGCCTGGGTAACAAGAGTGAAACTCCATCTCAAAAAAAAAAAAAAAAAAAAAAAAGAAATTAAGTTTGATATGAATAATGCACTAATACAAAGGTGAGATTTAGCTTTTCCCTGTGAACAAGATTTTCATGTATTATTTTAAAAATGAAAGATTTTTGTCTGACCTTTTGAATAAACTGGAGCAACAGGAAAGGGAAAAAAATATATTATTTGGAAAGTGAAGTCATCCCTCTATTAACGAGTAAAGGTTTTTGCCTTTTTACAATTTTTGAGTTATCACTTTGGTTAATGAGTGACTTAAGATAACCTGGGATTTGATATCTGACAAACTTGTAAAAATCAAATTATAAATTACTTATTTTTCTTACATACATATCTTTTAGATATTATATCCCCTAAAGTACATAAACGACATTTGGCTTATTTGGTATAAAAACCATAGAGGAAGAATTGTCAGAAAGTATTGTCAGGTCAGATACAGTGGCTCCCATCTGTAATCCAAGCACTTTGGGAGGCGAGGGAGGGTGGATCATCTGATGTCAGGAGTTAGAGATCGGCTTGGCCAATATGGTGAAACCCCATCTCTACTAAAAATACTAAAAGTTAGCCAGGTATTGTGGCAAGCACCTATAATCCCAGCTACTCAGGAAGCTGAGGCCGGAGAATCACTTGAACCCAGGAGGTGAAGGTTTCAGTGAGCAGAGATTGCAGCATTGCACTCCAATCTGGGCAACAAGAACAAAACTCTATCTCAGGAAAAAAAAAGAAAGCATTGCCAAATGTGAAATGGTGTTTCATTTTCCTTGGACTGTATTTGCATAAATATGTTATCCTAAGACTTCTTTGTCATCCACAGACATTTGTTGTCTTGTTTTAATCCTCTTTGAAAGGTGATTTATAATCTGCTATAGGACATTGACAGGTGCTCTTAAATGCAGGTTTCTGATAACTTTGGAAATTTTGTCATTAGCATAAAGAAAAAACTTTCAGGACTCTCATGGAGACCTGAAATGTTCAAGAATATAAAGCAGAACAGGAGATAACTGCATGGAGTGAACTAATTTAGACTGAAGTAATCTTTTTGGCTTTGCTTACAATATTACTGATCCTTTGTTTTGTTTTTCAGAGTTCAGGAAGCTTATTTTGAGCTATTGACAGCTTTTAGCAATTGAGTAAAATATACTCCAATTGAGTAACAAAATTAGGAGCATAATTGTTTCTCTCTATCTGTTTTCTCCAGAATTTAGAATCTATTTGTGAGTATTCTTAACTTACGGAAATATAATTTGCATAAGTGCAAAAGAATGTTTTCTTCTGCAACAGGTTACAATTGGAGAAATTAGTTATTTTGGCAAGGCATTGACTGGAATGGCATGCTTTCCCTAAGGAATCAAACTTGATGTATAGAGTCAATAAAAACCCTTTGGGAAAACTGGCTTCATACCTTGTCTACACATTCCCTGTAAGTAACTTGTGGTAAGTAAATAATGTCACTTCCTGACAGGCTTATGAGACCCAAGTTATCCTGTGACCTCAAAAGAGAAATTTATGCAACTCATGTAGTTATTTGAGGGGACAGACCCGTAGCTGGGCTCAGCTTTAAAAAGTCTTATCTGAGATTCACTTTATGAAACCAAGTTTTATGAAATCCGATTTTGAAAACCTATGTAAAAATAATTATTCTTGTTATACTTTATACAAATATTCAGGCCAGGTATAATAGAGACATTTGGTCATATCATGATTTTTCCTTAGTAAAAATGGGAGACTGGAGAGAGAAAAAAATTATACTTTAAGAACTAAGGGCCGGTAGCGGTAGCTCACTCCTGTAATCCCAGCACTTTGGGAGGCTGAGGTGGGTGGATCACAAGGTCAGGAGATTGAGACCCTTCTGGCCAATATGGGGAAACCCCGTCTCTCCTAAAAATACAAAAAAATTAGCTGGATATGGTGGCATACACCTGTAGTCCCAGCTACACTGGCGGCTGATGCAGGAAAATCGCTTGAACCCAGGAGATGGAGATTTCAGTGAGCCAAGATTGCACCACTGACAGTGTGGGACTCCGTCTAAAAAAAAAGAGGTCCAGGTTCAACCTCCAAGGGTTGGCCTCTGTCTGCAGGAAACCTGGAACCCCCATCTAACAGAGGAGGACCCAGGCTGGAGTCAGGAAGCCTTCAGAGTCACCAGGTGAGTGGATCAGAGCTGGAAACATAGAGCAGGTGGGAGCCCTGGACTCTCCCAGTGCGGGCTGAGAAGCTGGGGTAGGAACACATTCCATAGGCAAATGCACACAAGGGGTCCCTGGGCCCCTTCCCCTGCCCAGTGACTGCCCAGTTCCTAAGGAACTTCTGAGGCCTGAGACCCAGGGACATACTACCTGATCATCACCCCCACACCTTTCTGCCAAGATGAGACAATGCCCAGTGCAGGCAGGTGGTCTGGGATTGGGGTCTGGGGTGGGGTGCATGTTCCTAACTAGCAGGTGCCCTTACATAAAGCTGCCTGAGCTGGTTGCACCATCACTTGTTAGTCTGCCTATGTGTGGCCTAGATTCAAAGGTCCAGTTGTCCATTCTGGCTATACCATTCCCTGGATCCTCTGCCAGACCCAATTGTGTATAAGGAGTTAGAATAACTTTGCTTTTAGATCCTGAATAAGAAGCTTTATTGTTACTAGATTTTATCTGTAAAAACATTTTCTGCATTTTCAATGAGATTTGACTTAGTAATTTTGGATAAAATCCAATTGGTTAATTTTAAAATTGAAAAATTTTTGTTTTTTAGATAATGATTTTCTAAAGTGCCCACAAAACTTGGCAAATAGGTTTGCCAGGTTACACTATTAGTATAGGCTTGCTGAATTTGAATTTTTGTAAGAGGCACTATTATTCTTATGGTATTAAATCCATACACTTTTACAACTTGAGACCTCCCCATTCCAATCAAAGTTGCAATTCAGTCCAAATACAGAGTAAGAGTGTGAGTGCTATTATGAAGTAAAAACAGCCACTCCACTAAGTCCTGATTTTGAATAATAACTCCTAAGAGATTATTACTAAGAGAGTGTAAGACAGTGTTAAATAGGGAAAATTAATAATGTTAAAGGCTTGTTATGATTAATTTTACTTACTTGAGCCTTATGAATTTTTTTCTTCAATGACTTGCAATTCCGTTTTAGCTTTTTAAGTTAATTCTTGAGGACTATGCAGACTGGAATCTTCTCAAAGAATAGAAAACAAATTACTCATAGCATAAGTTGAAATGGCTAAAGTAGGTCTTATCTAATTGATATTTCAAAGTAACTTCTGGAAATTATTTAGAGTTTTTAAATTATCTCTTCTGATGAACACCTTTTGAAGTGACATAGTGGTTTTTGTTTTGTTTTGTTTTGTTTTGTTTTTTACCAACATGCACAAATACAAATAAGGAGTTGTAGTTTGAATTTTATCTGGAGCTACTATTAACCTAGTACATTGAATGGATTTCTTTTTTTAAAATGGTTATAGCATTGTATAAGTAACTCTCTATTTGGTGCAGTACAAAGAATATTATATAATGAATAATATAACACTGAGGAAATTTTTTTCTAGTGGGCTTAATAGCTGTGTCCACATAAGTTTGACAAACTGTGGAACTGTTTAACATCCCTTGGGGAAGCACTTTTCAATAATATTTTTAGGCAGGTTTTTGATTAGTATAAAAGGAAAAGTGAAGGCAAATTGCTTACAGTTCTTTTTTATTACAAAAATAGGACAGTTTTAAGCTAAAAATGTGGGAACTACATGTTCTTTTTCTAATTGTTTAGCAACTACATTTTAAAAAATCTCCAGTTTTTGTACGTGGCCATTGTTCTATCAAAATTGGTTTATTATCTAACCATTTTCAAGCTATTGGTTTTGGAGGTTTAACAATGGCTGTCATTAAAAATGATATTCTAACCATGTTGAGAACTTTGTCCCTTAACTTCTAATGATTCTTTTAGACCCTGTAAATTTTTTTCTATTCCCGTTTCAGACACATAGCCCATGGCCTCCATTATTTGTTGATTTTGGGAGCTATACGATTGTTCAGGTATTAAGACTTTGGTTCCCCACTGCTGTAATAAGTTTCTTCCCCACAAGTTAATAGGAATCTGAATTACAATAGACTGAATGGGTCCAGGCTGTCTTTCCGGCCCTTTACATGGTAAGATAAGACTGCTTTGATAAACTTCTGAGGCCTGCCCCACTCTGACTATATTAGAGTGAGCATTTTATACAGGCCAAGAAAAGGGTCAGTGCTGAACAGAAATAATTGAGACATTTGTGCTAGTATTAACGAAACCTTTAAAATTTTTTCTATGAATAGTGACTTTACATGCTGGGTGTTTATTTGTAATTTGATATATCCAGTATGCAGCTTTGCCCTGCTTATTTGTACTTCCAAATCCTCCAATTCTTTCATCTTTGCTTTGACCTAATTTGATGTAAGGTAAAAGTAAGATTTGTGCTATGCGTTTTTTAGGTTTAGCACTGCAAGTATTGGAAAATGACATACAATTTGCATTTCCCCTGTAAAATTACTATTAATAGCTTCTGTATGAAATTTTATCCCTTTAGTATTAAGGCTAGGTTTCCCTAAAAGTAAAACCACTGTTTCTGTAGGTAAGGGCTTACAAACTCCTGCTGGTATTTTTTCGTGGAGGCTCCCCAGGTAAAATATTTATTTCTGAGTGCTACACAAATTTGCTGCTGTGCTTTTATTGGTGGCAGGGGACAAACATTGTACAGAGATAAGAGAGTAACTTAAGCAGGATAGGCCCCAGTTGGAATCGGGTTCCCTTCCTTATTAAATTTTGAATGACATTGATTAGCCCAATTATTTTTCTTTATTTTTTTACACTTAGGGCAAATGCCTGGTTTAGTATTTTTTGTTGTTACCCTCAGCTGAGGTCCTGTTCTTAGATTTTGTCTGCAGTCCTTTCGGTGTGTTCCTTTTTTCCAGAATGGAAACAAGCTCCAGGAAATGCAGCAGTCCCGTTGTTTACCCTCAATCCTGCCATAGTTTGCACTAATAATGTAGCCTTATGTAAATTTCCTCCATTGCCATCATGAGCCTTAATATAGTCCATTAAATGAGCTATCCCTTTAAAAGGCTGCTTAGCAACATGACATTTTGTATTAGCATTACTGATTGCTTGTTTAAGTTTCTTTAGAAATTTAAATGGCATTTAAATGGAAAAGGCTTCAATGTTACCTAAAACTGTCCCTGCTCATTTTGGGGGTGCATTATAACTGGAAACTGCTATCCCTCTAAATTTTCGTCTTTTCCAGCCTGCTGAATCCCAGCCTGAATAGACAATTACTGCTGTGGAAGGCCCGTATAGAGCCACTGGAGCAGCAAGCTTTGCTTTTTGAACAACGTTTAAGTTTTCCAACAGGGAAATATCAGGTAGGTTTGACCATTTTACTTTTTGAGAATGGGCTTAACAGTTTTACTTTTTAACTTAACTGATATTACTTCCATTTAGTTTAAAGCTTTTCTTTAAAGGTTGTAGATTTACATGCTTAGCTTCTACTTGCTTTTTAACTAATTCATGGGCTAGATGTAATTTCTTCCCCTTTAGAGGCTACTGCTTTACTTAAATCAGATTTTAAAAGAGTTATCTCAGAGATAACAAAGAAATTATTATTAGAATTTAAATGTTACTTAAACCTTAGCGGAGAATTACAATTTTTGATGTTACTTGTTTACAAAGAACACACAAAATTTTGCTGTGGAACACCTGTGGAGAGCAGCACGCAGCTATTTGGACCTGGCCCCACACGGCTGCTGCTTGCTGCGTTCTGCTTGTGTTCTGCTTGTGGTACTCACTACCGAGCCTGGGCCACAGTTGTGGCCTTGGGCTGAGTCTGTTCGCTTGAACGCTGCTTTGACCTTTCTTTACTGCTGAGCTGTTTCCATTTTTTTCTTTTTCTTCCCCTCCACACCCCTGTAAAGCTATTAAGGTTAGAAATACCTGTAATGCTATTAAGGTTAGAAATATAGCATATGAAAGGTTAGAAATATAGGTTAGCATATTAAGGTTAGAAATATAGCATATGAAAATCTGTTGATTCTTAAAAATGTATTTTAAATTTCTGGGCTTAAATGTGTAACAACATAAACATTTGACTAATTCTGCTGCCATAATTAATATGGAAGCTTCAGTTTAATACAGTTACACAGATCCTGAAAAAACAATTGCTCTAAAGCTAACAACGACAATGAGAAAATTATCAGAATAATTACCGTCGCGTTAATATCTGCACACAAAATGTTTAGAATAGTAAACTAGGATTCGAACCTAGGCAATTTGGTCTCGGAGAGAAAAAGTGTTCTGTTCCCAGTGAGTTCATAGTCAAATAGGTGCTGGGAGAGGAGGAAAACAAAAATCAAGTCACACAGATGAATGCATGCTGTAATTCTGGACAATTTTAGGAAGGAGTGGTATATGCTACTAAAAAAGCCTGAGGTTGCAAGATTTGACTTATCTAGAGGAAGATGAAGGCTTGGCTGTTGCCTGACTTGTGAAGAATGCATAGGCCTTTTTAAATAGATAAAGCTGTAGGGTGGGGGCCTGGAAGAGCTTTCCAAGCAGAGGACTGATCTTCTGCAAATGGCCTGTGGCAGTCTGTTTGCTTTGCCTGTATGAACAGAGGGAAAGAAGGCTATCCTGGCCAGATGATAGGAAGTAAAGGGAGTTGAGTCCTGAATGAGGTGGGAAAAGGTGGAAGCCAGACCAAGGTGTGAACGTGTTGTACTGTATTTACATAAGAGCTCTGGGCAATATGTTAAGCTCTAGGTGACTTGATAAGATTGATGTTCCAAATGATAAGTCTGGCTCTAATGGAGAAAACAAGTTGGAGTCAGGCAAGGGTAGAAGCTGGTAACCTGGTGTGAGAATGAGATAGTGGAGTAGGCTGAGGTTTGTTGTTAGGCTCTTAGTGACAGGTGTGATGAGGGGTAATGGAGGTAAGTAGAGATATTTCACATGTATATAGGAGGTAAAAGTTTTTAAAATGATGCTGCATTGAATGTTGGTATGAGAAGGCAGGAGATTGAAAGACCCCAATGTGTCTATATATTCTTTATCTTTTCCAACCTCTGGGATTGATTATAATGTCTTTGGAGTCTTGTGAAATAGTGCTTCTTAAGCTGAAGCTCTTGATTCTCCTTACTTCTGTGGAGATCCTGACTCAGGAGGTTTTGATTGAGGATCTAAAATTTGGAAATTCAGTGCCATTTGTCTTGTTTTGGATTTTTGAGGTATCTTGTTTGAACATTCTTACGTTCAAGCACATTTGGAAAATGCTGATATAGACAGTGTGTAAGATAGTCAGTGATTCTCAATATTGGCTACACATTAGAGTTGCCAGGGATGCTTTTAAAAATATTATGCCAGGGCCCTACCTGAAACAATTAAATCAGAATCTGTGAGTTGAGCCTGGATGTTGGTATTTTAACAGATGATTGGGATATGCAACCAGTATGAACCTCTGAGTTAAATTATAATTCTAGAAAGCATGTGGGAAAAAAAACCGGGATAATATGAAGATAGAAGCATGCCAGGCATATATTAAAAATGATTTGTAAAGCACAACATGGACAAATTACTCAAAATAAAATCAATAAAGTAGTAAAGGTACTGAATTATGCTGTATCCACTGGGATATTTTCAACCTTTTCCAAATGACTATATAAAATTGTTCTTCTATCTTCCAGCAGGAATTATTAAATAGTGTATATAGTACTTGATATACTTCTCTAAATTGGACATAAAGCAAATGTCTTAAATTGAGAGAAACTCTTCATGAAAAGAATCAAAGTATTCAAATGAAGATAAAGTAACTTTGGCCATTTAGCATGATCTGAGGTTATTTATAAAATAAACCAGGCAGAACTATCATTTCTGTACTCGTAAGCTTTGTATTTTTACTTCTCAGTAAATTTTATGTTAAAAGACATTAATACTTGCTGTTTGTTATTGGATACTTATGTCCATTGTTGAGAATGCTTTGCATTTAAAGCAAAGCACAGGGGCTGGGCGCGGTGGCTCAAGCCTGTAATCCCAGCACTTTGGGAGGCCGAGGCGGATGGATCACAAGGTCAAGAGATTGAGACCATCCTGGTCAACATGGTGAAACCCCCGTCTCTACTAAAAATACAAAAAAATTAGCTGGGCATGGTGGCACGTGCCTGTAATCCCAGTTACTCAGGTGGCTGAGGCAGGAGAATTGCCTGAACCCAGGAGGTGGAGGTTGCGGTGAACCGAGATCGCGCCATTGCACTCCAGCCTGGGTAACAAGAGCGAAACTCTGTCTCAAAAAAAAAAAAAAAAAAAAAAGCAAAGCACAAATAAAAATGTAACTACAAAAATGATTTCTATAATAATTAAGTTAAAAAATTAGAATGCCCGAGACCTAAAAGTTATTCTTATTCACAGGTGATATAAAGAGAACAACTTAGTTAGGTGACCCAAGTTTTAGAAATGCAAAGGTCTCTAGAGGGATTCTTGGCTTTACATTTCTATCAGTCAATCAATCTAGCTATCATTCATCTATCAAACAATCAAGTTATACTCAATCCTCAAAAACTGCATATTTAAAAGTTAAATATATATGTTTAAATCATAGAATGTAATGTTTTGACATATTTATAAACTTGTGAACCCCTTGCAACAAAAATAATGAACATATCCTTCAGCTCCCAGAGTTTACTCATGTATTTCTGCAATCCTTTGCCCCCACATTTCCTCATTCCCCATTCTTCATACGTACAGAATATACTCCTTTTTTGTCCTGTTTTTTGTTTCATCCAGAAAAAATATTTTGAGATTCATCCATATTGTTGCTTATACTAATAATTCATTTCTTTTTTTTTTTTTTTTTTTTTTTGAGATGGAGTTTTGCTCTTGTTACCCAGGCTGGAGTGCAATGGCGCGATCTCGGCTCACCACAACCTCCGCCTCCTGGGTTCAGGCAATTCTCCTGCCTCAGCCCCCTGAGTAGCTGGGATTATAGGCATGCGCCACCATGCCCAGCTAATTTTTTGTATTTTTAGTAGAGACAGGGTTTCACCATGTTGACCAGGTTGGTCTCGATCTCTTGACCTTGTGATCCACCCGCCTCAGCCTCCCAAAGTGCTGGGATTACAGGCTTGAGCCACTGCGCCCGGCATAATTCATTTCTTGTTATTGCTAAGTAGTAGTCCATTACATATAATCACCTCAGATTTTCTATATTTCTTGATGGATATTCAAAGCATTCCTAGTTTTTGGCTATTACAAATAGAACTGCTATGAACATCCATATACAACGTTACAAGGTTAAAGGAGAGCAGTTTCAGAAAGAATATTTTCTTTCAGAACTTTGGAGTAGAATGGCTGAATCAAATGATAAGTGTATGTTTGACTGTTTAAGAAAATGCCAAAATATTTCATGAAGCAGCTGTATCATTGCACATTCCCACAAATGTTTTCTCCATAGACAAACCCTCCAAAGGCCTGGATGGATAAACCTGTCTGTAAATATTTCAGAATTCATGTGAGGGAGGGAGACTGGATCTGGTACTCTCAGTAAACCGTGTTTCTAGCATGGCACCTCACTGCAGCTTTTACTGTGCCTTCACAACCTGGATTCTGACACTCTTTGACCCAGTTTCTAAAGAGAATAAATTAATTATCTCCTGAGACATAAAAAAGAGGAAATTACTTGGTTGCATGAAGTCAGAGAAAGAGACACAGAATCCAGTTGTCCTTTTATAGACACCTAGGCAATGCTTCATTTTCAGTGTCATGATCCCTAACCCCCTATAACTTCAGAAATACCTGGCACCTCCGATGTCTAAAATTTTCCAGGATTCTAAAAGATAAGTTAGCTTATTTCTCATTGGAATCTTGCTTAGCTTCCACTTAGGCAACACCTTTTTCCTTTCTGTAAAGTCAGCTATCACCTAGCAATTTTACCTCTTCCAAAAGTTGGTTAACATCTCTTGCTCTGTCACTTAATATGGTATTATATTTCTCTTATTGCTTAGCTGACACTTCAGCAATGTTTGGAGAGGGAGCACACATAAACAACTGTATTGCTACATCTATGCAAAGTAAAACAGCGAAAACCTTTCATGCATGTTGGTTATTAGACTTGGCTACTCCAAGTCTCCTGCCCCTTCTAAGATCTCTGAATGTCTCCCATGATTTAGCAACGAATGAGGTAATGTCTTATGTAATAGGGGGGCTTCTAGGCCCTTCCTCTAGCACTTAGCTGTTTATTTTGATTGGGTGGCATGTGTTCTGATTGATCTGTAAGTTTCTTGAGTAGTTGGCATCTGGTTCTGATTGATCCTGTCCATAATATACTCTGCTAAATAATTTAGATAGCACTCTTGAATAAAGGAACTCTAACCCATATCATCTGAGGAGGAATTGAATGAAATGAAGTATGAGGTTAAGAGAGTAGAGTTAGGAAGGATATTTTATTTATTTTAAAATACAGTAGGACTTAGTGACATGTTCAAAATAAACCATAGATTTAGATCTAGGGAAGAATTAATTTCAATATGAACATGAAACTTCTAAAGGTTAAACCTTATCAAAGTTCAAATGAGCAGTTCTATTTTTTCCCTAACTTTGGGAAGAATAATGTAGCTACAATTATATTTATCTCTAATATGTTATATACAACATAATACATGATTTTAAAATATATTCTACGTTTAGACTATAAGAGCAATGCAGCCTTTTACAGCAGCACATGCTGAAAAACTTAGCATAGGAAAGTCTGAGTAAGAGGCTGGGCATGGTGGCTTATGCCTGTAATCCCAGCACTTTGGGAAGCTGGGGTGGGTAGATTACTTTAGCCCATGATTTCGAGTGGGCAACGTGGTAAATCCCCGTCTCTACTAAAATACAAAATAATAATAATAATAATAATTAATAACAAGTAGCTGGGTGTGGCAGCCTGCACCTATAATCAGAGCTACTCAGGAGGCTGAGGTACAAGAATTGCTTGAGCCTGGGAGGTGGAGGTTGCAGTGAGCTGAGATCATGCCACTGCACTCCAGCCTGGGTGACAGAGTGAGACTGTCTCTCAAACAGCAACAACAACCAAAAAAAAAAAAAAAAAAAAAAAAAGGAAAGAAAGAAAGAAAGAAAAAAAAGTAGGAATAAGAAAACAGAAAACTGTCATTTTATAACTGAGAAATGATGATGATATATTATTTCCATGTAATTAATTCTTTTTAGTAAAATAAATAAATTTGTCCTTTGAGGTTTTCCTACCTTATGTATTTGACATTTGAGACCTTATTTAAAATGTCTACATTATAATGATTTTTGATCACAGGAGGCAGTACATTCTTTTATCCAAGAAAATTCTGGAAATCCCTAAAATGTATGTATACAATATGCATAACATGTACTGCAAATTGACCCATTGGCTGCGTTTGGGAGTTGTTTTGTTGGATTGTATTCTGATTTTGTTTTAAATCTGTGGAATTCTTAGAGTACTTCATTAAATCCAGTGGTTTCTCTGGGTCATACTCTTCCTCCATCAGTTTACTTACAGGATGATTATAAACCCCTCATTTAATTTCCCCAAATTATATTTCAGGCGAGGCTATGCTTTGTCATAGAACTTGAATAAATGCAGATACATAGAGCACAATAGAGGAAGTATATTGCACTGCTATTAGAAATAGTTTCTCTTAACATGTAGATACTAAACAAACCAGAGAGTTCATGCCTTCCTCCTGGTAGGTTGCTGCTCAGTCAGGGACATCTCAGCTCCATTCGAAAGTAACTTCTGCCATCTGGTACCACATATACCAGGAGACAATCTTCCTGGATGCCAGAAAGAATAGCAGGTCTCCTTCCCTGTTGTCCAAGGAAGTCGTGCTTATTTAATGATCTTGTATGTTTGACAGTGATAGTAGCCATTCCTTCATAAAAACCGCATATCCCACCTATGATGATGTGGTTAGGCTTTCCTGACCCAAGAAACACATTCACGATAGTTGCTATACATTTCTAAAAGATAAAACTATTTAGTCTTAACTTCATATGTAATACCAACATATGACTAAACATAGTTCATACTATGTTTAGTTTGGACTGAATATATTTATGTGGGGATGGGGGGAAGAGGATCTAACTTTCCAAAGGCAAGTGATCCTAAAAGTAAAAATACTCAATTTACATTCACATACAGGATATATAATATTTCAACCTGCAGCTTCTGCACTGAAAATTGTTGAGATTCCATAGTTTTTCAAAGTCAATATACTTGCTTTATATTTGTGTAACTAAAGAATCTAGTCCTGTGAGTTTTTTTTTCTAAAACACTCTATTACAGAAGTAAACTAAAGTTTTTTCCAAGGAAAAGAAAGCTGCTAGAAATGTGTTATTTTTTATTTTTTTAAAAAATATGTTTATTGAGTTATAATTCATATATCATGCAATTAATTCATTTAAAGCATACAGTAATAGCTTCTAGTATATTAATAGTTGTGTACAACTATCACTACAGTCAACTGTAGTTTTCATAATCTGAAAAAAGTTTCCATGCCCTTTATTTATACACTCCCATTGCCCAATGCCTCTATCCCTAAGCAATCCCTGATATATTCTCTGTCTCTGTAGAATTGCCTATGCCAAACATTTCAGTAAAAATATTGTATAGTGATGTATATTAGTTCATTCTCACATCTCTATAAAGAACTGCGCAGGACTGGGTCAGTTATAAAGGAAAGATTTAATTGACTCACAGTTCTGCATGGCTTGGGGGGGGCCTCAGGAAACTTAGAATCATGGTTGAAGGGGAAGAAAACACGTGGTTCTTCACATGATAGCAGGAAAAAGACTTGTCAAGCAAAAGGTGAAAAAGCTCCTTATAAAACCTTCAGATCTCATGAGAATTCACTCACTATCACTAGGACAGCATGAGAGTAACCACCCTTATGATTAAATTACCTCCCACCAGATCCCTCCCACCGCAGAGAGGGATTATAAGAACTACAATTTAAAATGAGATTTGGGTGGGGACACAGCCAAACCGTATCACAATGTAAGGTCTACTTGAGTGACTCCTTTCACTTGGCATTATGTTTTCAAGGTTAAATAATTGTGTGGTGTGTATCACTACTTTTTTATGGCTGATAACCATTGTATGGCTACCACATTTTAAAATTAATCAAGGTGACATGTGGATGGTTTCTACCTTTTGACTACTGTTAGTAATGTTGCTATATAAATGTAGGTACGAATATTTGTGTGATCACAGATTTTTATTCTTTTGGGTACATACATAGGAGTGAAATTTCTGGGTCATATGTAAGTGGTAGCATAAGCTTCATTTTTCTTAAAAGTAAAATTATGATATGTACTTTGGTGGAAATTTTATACATATGGATATATACACACATGTATCTCACATGAGATATATGCTATTTATAGTTAAAGAGAAAAGAGAGAAAAGGATAGAGATAAAAAGCACTGATAAGCCTACCATTTTGTAAAATATACTTTTGGCTCTTTGGTGTACATATCAATAATGCATCCAAGTTTCTGTCATAATGTAGATAGTTTTAGATGCTTCCTTTGATGCTTAACATGATCATGGAAATTGGATTCATTATTACATCATGCAAATATATCATAGTTTATTTAACCGATTTCCTACTACTGGACATTGTGGTCATTTCAAAACCTGGTATTATTAATACTTATTTTAATATATAGAGTTGGTGCATACATTTTGGTCCTTGGAATAAATTCTCAAGAGTGGGATTGGTGGATCAAAGATTAACATATTGCTACATATTGCCCATTTGAATCACATAATTTTAAGGTTTTGTAAAACAAGTTTTTATAAAACTTGAATGAGAAAACATATGAAAGGGCACTATCTAAACCAGGGTAGTTAGTCCTCATGTAATTATTTGAGCAATTCGAATTGTGGGGAGAGAGTGGTATTTTGATAGAAATTTAAAAAAAGAAAAGAAAAGAAAAGAAACGACGTGAAGCACCAAAGAGAAATGCTGAATAATGGAAGCAATGCTGATAGTTTGACTCAGAATGGTAGAAACTAAACGGCAAGAGAGAGGATGTGGAGTTGGCTGTAGTCATCTTTTTCTAATCTTGGTTTTCTAACAAAACATCTGTGCTATTTTTAATATAAGCCACATTTAATTGAGTACATGTAAACACAAAAACATATAGCAACTGTTATTTAGCAAATGGTGGTGTCTCTGTTAGGTTGTCCACAGAGAAAATATGTCTACCCTTTCAGTTTATGGAGAAAATACAGCTAAAGCTTACCCTAATGAACCAAGGTAATTGGAAAGGAAGTCAAACAAAAAGTAACAAAGCCTTTATTTAGTTATTTATTTATTTATTTATTTATTTATTTATTTATTTTTGGCGAAGATGTGTGTGAAACAAGAGAAAATTCTCATACAAAAGACAATAATTTAAAAACCAGTAAGCATTGCTTCAAGTCCTTTCTAAGAAGCAAAACCTAAAATATGGAGGAGAACGTAGATCTTTTTTTTTTTTTTTTTTTTTTTTTTTTTTTTTGAGACGGAGTTTCGCCCTTGTTACCCAGGCTGGAGTGCAATGGCGCGATCTCGGCTCACCGCAACCTCCGCCTCCTGGGCTCAGGCAATTCTCCTGCCTCAGCCTCCTGAGTAGCTGGGATTACAGGCACGCGCCACCATGCCCAGCTAATTTTTTGCACTTTTAGTAGAGACGGGGTTTCACCATGTTGACCAGGATGGTCTCGATCTCTTGACCTCGTGATCCACCCGCCTCGGCCTCCCAAAGTGCTGGGATTACAGGCTTGAGCCACCGCGCCCGGCCACGTAGATCTTATATCTATGTTATAGATCTTAGACCTATGTTATTATAGATCTATGTTCTCCTTAGATCTCAATACTATTGCAATATTTCCTAAAGATCTGAAGAAGTTGGTTCAACAGAAGGAATGTAGCAAAAACATTAAAGTTCGTCAATGTTTTGTTTTGAAAGTGGGTAGCCTTCACAACTTTTATTTGCATTATCTATGTTTGTCTCACATGTGAATGTATATATTCAATGACATTTTTATTGCTAACTTTTTTTAACTTCTATATTATGAGAACTGAAATTTTTCAGACATGCTTTTCCACACCTTTTTTTAGGAAATACAATTTCTGTGTTTGAAGAAGTCTGTGTTGGAGAAGACTTCCCAGAGGCAGGATGGACATAAGTTGGTTTTAAGGATGCATTTGCTTCCCTAGCCTAAAAATCAAACAATACATGAAGTAAACCAAAGTTCTGTTCTCAGATTTGGAACACAACACTTCTGGGACTGTTTCTTGGCAGCCTCTATAAATACATATAAGCTCATATTATAGTGTGGCATAGCAGGAAATTCTAGAAGTCAGTGGTCATAGTTAAGAGAAAGAGCCAGATGCAGTGTTATGAACCTGTAGTCCCAGCTACTCAGGAGGCTTGAGGTGGGAGAATGGCTTTAGCCCTGGAAGTTGGAGGCAAGCCTGAGAATTTGAGACAATCCTGGACAATACAGTGAGACCCTATCTCTTAAAAAAAAAAAAAAAGAATGAAATGAAACAAGTAGAGGATCTAATGTAGCTGAATATTGAGAAAGTGCAGAATACAAAGAGCCCAAAAGGGGAGATATTTTACATAGACAAGTGACTCAAGGCATTTTCTGATTGGTCTTCCCCATGCTCCTTGCCCAGCAATCTCCATGACATTCACCTGAAAGCCACCATGTCAGTGAGTAGTTATGGGTGAAGGGCATTCTGGGGGTCTTGGGGAACATGGCTAAAATGGGCCTATGACATTCTCCCAATTCATGTCACTTACTTCTCCTAAATCCATTTTCTGTTGTTGGTACCACTTATATTACTTCTTCACTAAGTGTCTGCATTCATAAAGTTCCTGCCATAAAAATAGGAATCTGTTTTCTTTAGAAGATCACAGATTCTCAAGGAACAAAACAATGTAACAGTGATTAAAAGTTCATATTCAAAAGGCAGTTACTAAATATTTCTTTTCTCAGCTAAATGTAATGTTCACTTATCTTGACTTTTAAGTAGCAAAGAGTAGGGATCCTTAACATAAATCTCAATGTCTAATCTCTAAATTAAATGTATTTAACCAGATTGTCAATAAAATTAATTTTAGCTGCAAATTCTGATGATCTTGTGTGATTTCCTAAAACAAACACAGGATTATTCAAGTATTGAACTCTGATAAAAAATGTGCACTGGCTTCCAATTGCCCTGGTTTTAGACTGGCATTTAAATCTATTTGACTGATTTGCCCCCAGTCTTCTATTCTAGTTTGCTTCCTACCATTTCTCAATATAAATCCTCCACTGACTCAGTCAGTCTCCTAGTTATTCTACAAACATAACTTCTCTTTTCATCCTGTGTGCTTTCTCCTTCCTGTAATACTCATTTTCTTATCCAAATACTACTGAGTATTTTTATTCTAGAGCCATATTAATCTCGTCTTCGCTCTTTAGGAAGACTGGGACCTTGGAATGAGAGCATCTTTAGTAGCTTAACCACTTTGGACCAGTTATTTACAACTTCTCTAGGCTTTAATTTTTTCATTTGAAAAAAGGGGTTCATAAAAGTACCTGGCTCATAAAGGTTTTGTGAGGTTTCCTTGAAAACACTTAACTTGTTGGTACACAGTAAACATTCAGTGGATGATGATGTTGAGACAGATGATGAATCTTGGCTTATATAATTGTGTATTTGGTGTTTGTCAGGATAGACATGCCTTATGTTTTAATTCATATCAGTGTGAAAGATCAGGGGGTCTCACTGTATTGTTAAATTTTTCTTTCTATACACCAGTGTGTGATTTCTAAAAAAATTTCCAAATATCCCCTTCCACCTTTATGAAAAAAATAAGCTAATCTCTATGAGAAAGAAAGTCTCTCAGTGTTTGACAGAAAGCAGCCAATTTCAGAACTACAACTTCTCTGGCTGTCTCCTTAGCTGTGCTTTATTTCTCAGAGTTCTGAGCCCATTCCACTTTCTCTTCAATTCTCCCTGGCTCACAGTAGTAAACTGAAGCATGATTTGTGAAAGTGAAATGAAATAATTATATCATGCTTCTTGCCTGCAAGCACATGAGTTTTGATGCCTTTCGAGAGGATGTATTAGATGGGCAGGTGGTTGGTAACCATCCTACTCTGCCTCATTGGGTGACATTTAAATAATCACATTCAAATCTGCAGTAACTACAGAGGAGCTTTTCAAGTGAATTATTATTTATTTCATACTACAGTTTAATGATTAGGCATACAGATAAATAAGGGAACATTTTCATGACATCCACGCTATTGAATGCAGTGAACATCGAGAAAGCAACTTGATTTCTAAAAATTCCTACAGTTACCAGTGAACAAAAAGAATACAACTGAATGGGGAAATTTTCAATTCTTTTCCAGGTTCAGGTTGTCTGGCAGCTTATTTTTAGAGATGCCTAGGACATTGAAATAACCGATGATTCATAGGCAGATTCTTTTTTGACTTGCAATTATGTCCACATAAAATATAGAGTTAAAAAAAAATTAACCTGGATTACTAGAATATTTTCCCTGAAGATCTCTCAGTAGAATGGGGAAGACATTTTTATTTTTAGTAATTATTTATGTGGGTTCTATTACTATTCACCATGTTAAAAATTAATACTGAGAAATGCTTAAAATATGTATACAATTATCTTAATATAATTTATATTTTAAGTTTCTATGAAAAATAATTTTATTTTTCAGTAATAATGATGAGTAATATTTTTATTGTATAAATGTAAGGTGTACAACATGTTTCCATATACATCTGCATGGTGAAGTGCTTATAACAGTCAAATACTTTAATAAATTACTACATTATCTTCCATAGTCACCTTTCCTTTTGACCTGTGTGTATGTGCGTGTGGTAAGAGTATCTAAAATTTATTGTTTTAACAAATTTCCAGTGTATACAATGTAATATCATCAACTACGATGCTTATGCTGTATGCTAGTTCTCTACCCATATTCATCCTGTGTAAATAAAAAATTCATACCCTTTGGCCCACATCTCCTATTTCTCCTGTACCTTTCCCAACTACCATTCTACTCTGCTGCTTTGTGTTTATGATTATGTTTTTAAGATTCCACATGTAAGTGAGTTCGTGTAGTATTTGTCTTCCTATATCTAGCTTATTTTACTGAACATAATTCATCCATGTTGCTGAAAATGGCAGCATCTCCTTTTTAAGGCCAGATAGTAATCTGTTGTATATGTATACCATAGTTTCTTTATCCATTCCTCTATCAGGAGATGCTTAGCTCATTTCCCTACTTTGGCTTTGAGAATAATTCTACAATAAGCATGGACACACAGATCATCCTTATAAGGTGCTGATTTCATTTCCTTTGGGGATATATCCAGAAGAGGGATTACTATGGTAATTCTACATGAATTGCTATATGGTAGTTCTACGTTGAATTTCTTTTAGGAAGCTCTGTAAAGTTTTCCGAAGTGGCTACCTAAATCTCCATTCCTACCAACAGTTTATAAGTGTTTCCTTTTCTCTACACCCTCAGCACCACTTACCTCTTGTCTTTTGCATAATAAGCGTCCCAACAGATGTTAGGGGATAAATCATTGTGGTTTTGATTTGTATTTCCCGAATGGCTAGTGATGTTGAGCACATTTTCATATACTTGTTGGCCATTTTTATGTCTTCTCTGGAGATAAGTCTGTTCAAGTCCTTTACCTATTTTTTAATCAGGTTATTATTTTGTTTTGCTATTGGGTTGTTTGAATTCCTTACATATTTTAGGTGTTAACCGTTTAAGAGAGACTATGGTTGGTAAATCTATTATCCCAGTGTTTAAGTTGTCTCTTTAGCTTCTTTACCATTGTATCATGATAAAAACAGTGTTGATACAGAAATAAATCCAACCTGGTCATTGTGTGTAATTTCTTTGATGTGTTCTTGAGTTCATTTTGTGTGTGTTCTCTTGATGGTTTTTCCCTCTATGTTCTTAGTGGCTTGTAGGTTCCTTATTGTATCTGGCTTTGACATAGGAATGATGCTGGCCCCAAAAATGGGTTTGACAGTATTCCCTCTAGTTCTAAGCTTTAGAAAAATTTAAGAAGAATTTGAGATATGTTCCATGAATATCTAGTTCATTGCACATTTTTAACATGATGGGATGTTAAATTTTATCAAAGGCTTTTTCTGCATGTATTGAGATAATCATTTGGTTTTACTCCTTGGTTCTGTTTATATGGGTGTTTATTGATTTGCATATGTTGAACCAGCCTTGGATCCCAAGGATGAAGCCAACTTGATCGTGGTGGATAAGCTTTTTGATGTGCTGCTGGATTCAGTTTGCCAATATTTTATTGAGGATTTTCACATTAATGTTCATCAGCGATATTGTCCTGAAGTTTTGTATTTTATGTTGTGTGTCTGCCACATTTTGGTATCAGGATGATGTTGGCCTCATATAATGAGTTAGAAAGAAGTCTCTCCTTTTTTGTTAGGAATAGTTTCAGAAGGAATGATACAAGCTCCTCTTTGTACCTCTGGTAGAATTGGTCAGTGAATTTGTCTGGTCCTGGGTTTTTTTTTGGTTGGTAGGCTATTAATTACTGCCTCAATTTCAGAACTTGTTATTAGTCTATTCAGCGATTTGACTTTTTCCTGGTTTACATAGAGGTAATATAGTATTCTCTAAGTTTGTACTTCTGTGGCATCAGTGGTGATATCTCCTTTAATAACATTTTACTGTGTCTGTCTGATTTTTCTCTCTTTTCTTCTTTATTAGTGTAGCTAGGGTTTATCTAAATAGATAATTTTTTCAAAAAATGAACTCCTGGATTCATTGATATTTTTTGGATGTTTTTATGTCTCTGTCTCCTTCAATTCTTGTCTGATCTTAGTTATTTCTTGTCTCCTGCTAGCTTTTGGATTAGTTTGCTCTTGCCTCTCTAGTTCTTTAAGTTGTGATGTTAGGTTGTCGATTTGAGATCTTTCTAACTTTCTCATGTGGGCATTTGTTGCTATAAATTTCCCTCTTAACACTACTTTAGCCGTTTCCCAGAGATTTTGGTATGTTGTCTCTTTGTTCTTGTTGGTTTCAAAGAACTTCTTTATTTCTGCCTTACTTTCATCCTTTACCCAGGAGTCATTCTGGAACAAGTTGTTCAATATCCATGAAATTGTGTGGTTTTGAGTGAGTTTCTTAATCCTAGTTCTAATTTGATGGCACTTTGGTCTGAGAGACTGTTTGTTATGATTTCAGTTCTTTTGCATTTGCTGAGGAGTGGTTTAATTCAATTATGTGGTTGATCTTAGAATAAGTGTCATGTGGCACTGAGAAGAACGTATATTCTGTTGATTTGGGGTAGAGAGTTCTGTAGACATCTACTAGGTCCACGCGATCCAGAGCTGAGTTTAGTCCTGAATATCCTTGTTAATTTTCTGTCTCATTGATCTGTCTAATCTTGACAGTGGGGTGTTGAAGTTTCCCACTGTTATTGTATGGGAGCCTAAGTGTGTGTGTAGGTCTTAGACTCGAGAACTTGTTTTATGAAACTAGGTGCTTCTGTTGTGGGTGCATATATATTCAGAATAGTTAGCTATTCTCGTTGAATTGTTTCCTTTAGCATATGTAATGTCTTTCTTTGTCTTTTTGATCTGTGTTTAAAGTCTGTTTTCTCAGAGACTGGGAATTGCAACCTCTAATTAATTTTTTTTTTTTTGGCTTTCTATTTGCTTTGTAAATTTTCCTCCATCCCTTGGTTTAGAGCCTTTGTGTGTCTTTGCATGGAACATATCTCAAAATATTAAGAGCTATTTATGAAAAACCTACAGCCAAAATCATATTCAATGGGCAAAAGCTGAAAGCACTTCTTTTGAAAACTGGTACAAGACAAGGATGCCCTCTCTTACCACTCCTATTCAACATAGTATTGGAAATTCTGTCCAGGGCAATCAGGGAAGAGAAAGAAATAAAGGATATTTAAATAGGAAGAAAGGAAGTCAAGTTGTCTCTGTTTGCAGATGACATGATTTTATATTTAGAAAACTTCATTGTCTCAGCCCCAAAATTTCTTGATCTGATAAACGACTTCAGCAAAGTCTCAGGATACAAAAATCAATGTACAAAAATCACAAGCCTTCCTTTACACCAATGATAGGCAAGCAAAGAGGCAAATCTTGAATGAACACCCATTCATAATAGCTACAAAGAGAATACCTAGGAATACAGCTCACTAGGGATGTGAAGGACCTCTTCAAGGACAATTACAAATGGCTGCTCAAGGAAATAAGAGAGGACACCAACAAAGAAACATTCTATCCTTATGAATAGGAGAAATCAATATCACAAAAATGCCATACTGCTTAAAGTAATTTTTTGATTCATTGCTATTCCCATCAAACTACCGTATATATTTTTCACAGAATTAGAAAAAAAAACTATTTCAAATTTCATATAGAATCAAAGAAGATCCTGTATACTCAAGATAATCTTAAGCACAAAGAACAAAGCTGGAGGTATCATGCTTCCTGACTTGACATTGTACTGCAAGGCTACAGTAAATAAAACAGCATGGTACTCTTGCCAGAATAGACCCACTGACTAATGGAGAAGAGAGGCCTCAGAAATAACACCGCACATCTGCAACCATCTGATCTTTGACAATCCTGAAAAAAACAAGCAATGAGGAAAGGATCTCCTAATCAGTAAATGGTTGCTACTTCAACTTTGTTAATAGTTTGTTGAACCTTTTTGTTTCTTCTTGATTTGATCTTACTAGGTTTTGTGTTGCTAGAAACTTATGCATTTTCTCTAGGTTATTTAATGTTGGCGTATGACTGTTTATAATAGCCCCTTATGATTCTTTTCATTTCTGAGGCATCTGTTGTAAGGTCTCCTCTCTAATCTGTGATTTCTTTTCTTTTCTTTTCTTTTTTTTTTTTTTTTTCTGAGACAGAGTCTTGCTTTGTTGCCCAAGTTGGAGTGCAGTGGTGCCATCTCGGCTCACTGTAACCTCCACCTCCCAGATTCAGGCAATTCTCCTGCCTCGCCATCCTGAGTAGCTTGAACTACAGGGGTGTGCCACTACACCTGGCTATTTTTTATTTTTAGTAGAGGTGGGGTTTCACCATGTTAGCCAAGTTGGTCTTGATCTCCTGACCTCATTATCGCCCACCTCCGCCTCCCAAAGTGCTGGGATTACAGGCATGAGACACAGTGCCTGGCCTGTGATTTCATTTATTTGAATCTTCTGTCTGCCTTAGTTGGTGTAGCTAAGGATTTTTCACTTTTGTTTATTTTTGAAAAAAAAAAAAAAAAAAAAATTTAAAAAAACCCACTTCTTTGTTTTATTGATATTTTCCCTATACTTTTTCTATTCTCATTTGATATATTTCTGTGCCGATCCTTATTGTTTCCTTCCTTCTGCTACATTTGGGCTTAGTTTGTTCTTCTTTTTCTAGTACCTTTTGGTGTAATGTTGAGGTGTTTATTTGTGATCTTTGTTCTTTTAGGTGTACATGTTTATTGCTATAAACTTTGCTTTTACAGCTGCTTCTGCTGTGTCCCGTAAGTTTTGGTATGCCTTGTTTCCATTTTTATCTCTGTATATTTATAAATTTTCCTTGTAATTCCTTTTTTTTTTTTGGGCACATTGGCTGTTCAGATGCATAGTTTTTGATTTCTTATATTTGAGAGTATTCCAGGTCTTTTTTTCCTGTTATTAATTTCTACTTTTATACCATTATAATCAGAAAAGATTTTGATATATTTTTATCTTAAATTTGTTAATCTTGTTTTGTGATCTAACATATGATCTATCCTGGAGAATGTTTCATTTGGGCTTGAGGAGAATATGTATCCTGTGAATGTTCTACATATATCTCTTAGGTCCATTTGATTGAAAGTATAGGTGAACAAAAAAAGTATAGGTGAAGTCCAACATTTTCTTATTAATTTTCTCCTTAATCATCTTCCTGTTGCTGAAAGTGTAATATTGAAATCTCCTTCAATTATTGTATTGCTGTCTATCTCTCCCTTCATATCTGTTAATATTTGCTTTATACATTTAGGTGCTCTGATGTTGGGTGGTGCATATGTATTCATAATTGTTATATTTTCTTTTCTTACAGTTTTGAATATAAAGCCTATTTTATCTGATAAATAGCTACTCCTGCTCTATTTTGATTTCCATTTGTATGGGAATTGTTATATTTTCTTTTTTTACAGTTTTGAATATAAAGGCTATTTTATCTGGTAAACAGCTACTCCTTCTCTATTTTGATTTCCATTTGTATGGGATATCTATTTTCATCATTTCATTTTCAGTCTATGTGTTTCTTTACAAGTGAAATAAGTCTCTTTTAGGCAGCATGTAATTGGGTCTGTTTTAAATTTATGTAGCTGCACTGTATATTTTATTAATTTTAGACCATTTACATTTAAAGTAATTATTGATTGGTAAAGATTTACTATGGATATTTTATTTATTGTTGTCTGGATATTTTATAGATTATTTCTTTCTTCTTGCAGTCTTTCTTTGTAATTATGTAATTTTCTGTAATAGTATGCTTTGATTATTTTTTTCTCTATTTTGTATCTACTATAGATGTTTGCCTTGGGGTTACCATGAGGCTTATGTGAAACATCTCATAGTTCTATCCAACTTAACTGCACTCACATAGAAGAGGTGGAAATTTCTAAATGAAGCTTACAACTGGGAGTTCAGGTGTTTATGTTTTAGGAACCTTCAAAATTTATGAGATCTCTAGAGCTGTAGCTGCCACTGTAATGAGCTGCAAGGATTCATTTCCTGCCAAAGGGTAGCTAAATCACCTCTCTTATGGAACCCAACAGTGACTCAGACATACAATCATTTCTCTGGTCATTCATTTACAAAAGATTTATTAAACTACTCGGGGTCAGACACTGCTCCATGGCTTAGTGATACCAGTGTAAACAAAGTGCATTTGCTCCATTGTAGCAATTGTATGGTGGTATAAAAGCTAAACATGATATTGGAAGCTTTTCAGAATTAAAACTGTGACCTTGGGCAAATCTAAACCTCTCTGATATTAGTATCTTCAACTATAAATTGGGATATCTGTCCAAATAAATTGTCTTTAGATAATCAGATATGCTAATGTATGCTAATGCATGTGAGAATACTTTTTAATGTTTTAATGGGCTTTTTTTTAAAATTTGCTTTAAAAAAAAAAAAAAAAAACACAGACAACTGGTTAAATAGCATTTCTTTTCAAGTGTCCAACTTGGTAAAGAAACATAATGACCAGAATGTCATAGGGTTGAGCACGTCTTACGTGTTTTAAAACTCTATTTATCACTAGAACTGTTCCCAAAAGAAAGCACATTGACAATAATGAATTTAAGATCTGTCAAAACACAAGTGATAGAAATTCATTTTCACATTTTTAATGCTCTCTTTAGGAACTTTTATTTTTCCCAAATGAAACATGGCTTTACATTTTTATAGCTGTTCCAACTTTTAAAATTATCCAGCATGTTCCTGAATTTAACAGGTTTTAATTTCTAAGTTACTCTCTACCTTTCCATGCATTGCAACCTGGAAACAAATATAAAATCCATGAATACACAGTAATATTTTCAGCCATTTATTTGTTTACTGACTAACTTGTTTTCCAATTGGTAACATATTAAAGTAATATATTTAAAAATACTTGTACAGCTTGGTAAATGAATGAATATGAATATATCTGACCCCAGGGATATTCTTACAAATGTCTGGTAGGCTAGGAAGAAATACGCTGAGAGAAAAGTATGCTGGTATAAGTTACCTGGTTATGATTTATTACAACCTTCTTGTCTGGATTAATTATTGTGTGAACAAATTTTAAAATGTCACATAAGTAATGTGTCATGATGAAACTGTATAATTAAAATGTGGTTTACCAGTTTCTTTTCTCAGATTATAAATTACTGACTTTGTGATTGTATTAGTGCAGCTTTGTTAATTTTTCTCATGTTTAATGTCTGCCCAGAGGAATAGATTTGCTTATAATAGTAATGAACCAAAAGATGGATGGTGAGAGTTCATTGCCATGGTTGATCTGATTTGTAAAATGCTAATACAGTTATGTGAATTCAGTGTTATGTTTATTTCTCTATTCTGTATCATCATCTAGTAGCTAAACAGATTGGAAGTCCCTTTTGGGGTCATCGCTTACATAGAATAGTAAAGCTGAAAATCAGTTGTGTAGTGAGATTAAAATGGAGTGGTTAGGAACATGAAAGTGGGGGAAAATACATAAACAGAAAGAGTATGAAAGAGTGGAAACAGAGTTAGTCACATGAAAGTAGTTCTGGAGGAAGGGTTCAGGAAGATAATGGCATTTGCATAGGTCAGGTCCTGCCGCTTCCCAGGGTTAGTCGATCTCATAGTTATCATATCCATGCCTAACTGACTGGGTTGTATTGTATGTGTGTTTTTAATTCATAAGAATTAAAGTATAAATGGCCAACAGGTCTATAAAAATATTCTCAGCATCACTAATAATCAGGGTTGTCATCTTCCCCAGTTAGGAGTGCTATTATTAAAAAGACCATAAATTCTTGCAAGGATGCTGAGAAAAGGGAACTCTTACATACTGTTGATGGGAGTGTAATTTAGTACAACTATGAAGGTAAACAGTACAGAGATTTCTCAAACAACTAAAAATGGAACAACCATATGATCCAGAAATCATATGGTTATAACTCCTGGTTATTTCTCCAAAGAAAAGGGAATCAGTATATCAAAGGGAGACCTGCAACCCCATGTTTATTGCAGCACTGTTCACAATAGCTAGAATATCGAGTCAACCTGCGTGTCCATCAACAGATGAATGGTAAAGAAAATGTGGTATATATACACAAGGGAATTCCATTCAGCCATAAGAGAGAATAAAAATCTTTTCATTTGCAGCAACATGGATGACACTGGAGGCCATTAAAGTAAGAGAAATAAGGCAGACCCTGACAAGTAACACATGTTCTCACTCATATGTTGGAGCCAAAAAATGCTGACGTCATGAAGGTAGAGTGTAAAATGATGGTTACTAGAGACTGGGATGGGTTTATGTGTGTTGGAGGGGATAAAGAGAGGTTAGTCAATGGTTGCAAACATTAGTTACAAGAAATAAATACCTGTGTTCGATAGCACAGTAGGGTGACTATAATTAACAATATGTATTTCAAAATAGCTAGAAGATTTGAAATGTTCCCGACACAAATAAATGATAAATATTAGAGGTGATGAATGTCCTAAATACTTGATCAATAACCTGATTTGACCCATTATACATTCCATGAGTGTATCAAGGTATCACATGTATGCCATAAAAATATACAAATATTATTGGTAAATAAACTACAAAGAATTATGTATAATAACCAACAAAAATAAAAGATGAAGGAAAAGTAATACTTTAAATCATGCAGGGGAATCTTCCAGTGAGTTCCTTCAATGAACAGGAACGGCCTTTCCCTCATGCCTTTTAAAATGTCAGCATCTTGCTAAGCTAAGTGGAACTTTTGTATTTAAACACAGCACTGATTTGAATAATGTATTACCTTAAATGAAAACCAAACATTTCATAGTGATTGATTCAAATGCTGGGAAAAAAAAAAGCAATGAGACATTTTTGAGATACATTTCCTTTTTTCTTATCTGATAAGATTTGCAAGAGTATTATCAGTGATCTACATTTTTTTCTTCACCTAATAGACTAATGTTAGAACATAACCCAGGAGTAAGCTGTGACTCCATTGCATTCTCCATTAAGAAAAAATAAAATTTACCCAGGCCAAGGAGTCCAAGGCAGATACTGGACACTGCTAGATACTTCAGGACTAGGCAGCAGCTGCCTCAAGTCAGCAGATAGCTAATAAAGGGTCAGGCACATCCAGGATGGTAGACAGGTTTCAGAGACAAATAACAGTGGGTAGGAAAGTACAGCTACTGGGATTTCAGGCTTAAAAACATTCCAGAGATAAAGAGATGAGCAAATAAAGGGAGAAGAAAATGAGAAAGAAAAGCTAGTAAATGGTATTACAATCTGATCAGAGTGTAGAAGTCACTTGATTTCTGATATATTGGATCAGTCTCAGATTATATGCCAATTAAGTACAATTAACATTTTAGCCATTTCTTTGCTTCAAATACCCAAATATTTTATTCCATAATCAAATTTTCTTTTTTTTCTGTTTGTCTTAACATTGTTTGGCCATGTTTAACATGTATTTATATTGGAGGAATCAAAGATATCTTATATATTTAAAAATCATTTTGTATAGTACAGCTCTTGTTAGGGTATAAACACATTTGATTGAAGAATTTTCTTTGTCTTAGATGACACTAAGATAAAAAATACTGCAAAGTGATAAAAAAAAATTATGGTGCGAGGTCGGGCGTGGTGGCTCAAGCCTGTAATCCCAGCACTTTGGGAGGCCGAGGCGGGTGGATCACGAGGTCGAGAGATCGAGACCATCCTGGTCAACATGGTGAAACCCCGTCTCTACTAAAAGCGCAAAAAATTAGCTGGGCATGGTGGCACGTGCCTGTAATCCCAGCTACTCAGGAGGCTGAGGCAGGAGAATTGCCTGAGCCCAGGAGGCGGAGGTTGCAGTGAGCCGAGATCGCGCCATTGCACTCCAGCCTGGGTAACAAGGGCGAAACTCCGTGTCAAAAAAAAAAAAAAAATTATGGTGCGAGTAAAATAGCAATATTAACTTTTTGCTGTTAGTATGCCAGGGATACTTAAAGTTTGTTGTAGATTGACTACCGCAGAAAACAGACTCAGATGGAAATCAGTGTAAAGGATGTTTCTTAGGGAGTGGACTTGGGCTCAGTACTTGGGGTGTGGGGAAAGAAAAGAATTAGGGTTGGGCAGAGGAAGAATTGGAGCTGTGATGCATTGTAACAGGGATGCAGCTGACTCCAAAGGGAGCCCTGAAGCTTGTGTAGCCTCACAGAGTTGTTCCTCTTTGGGGAGAGGAGCTTATTGTTTATCTCCAGTACTTGGGTAGGGATTCACTGGAGAAGAGGTAATCTCTTTCAGCGAGGTCATACCCAGCTCGGGGTACATGTCCTTGAGTCTTTTTTTTTTGAGACGGAGTTTCGCTCTTGTTACCCAGGCTGGAGTGCAATGGCGTGATCTCGGCTCACCACAACCTCCGCCTCCTGGGTTCAGGCAATTCTCCTGCCTCAGCCTCCTGAGTAGCTGGGATTACAGGCACACGCCACCATGCCTAGCTAATTTTTTGTATTTTTAGTAGAGACGGGGTTTCACCATGTTGACCAGGGTGGTCTCGATCTCTCGACCTCGTGATCCACCCGCCTCGGCCTCCCAAAGTGCTGGGATTACAGGCTTGAGCCACCGTGCCCGGCCTATGTCCTTGAGTCTTGAAGGATATAGGGCAGAGAGATCTGGGCACTGCAGTATTTATGACAATTCCTCCATATTTCTATGGCCGTTTGTTTCATATAATTTCTCAGGGTGGCTCATTTAGGACTCTGGTGGGACTTTCTCTTTGAAGAAACTTGTAAGGTTATAAGGGAAAAAGGTTAGTAGGAGAAATTGCAGCCCCAGCTGCTACTGGGGAGGCAGAGTTCTAGGCTAAACTCTGATTCATTCTAGAGCCCGTCACTTTAGTTCTTATAATGGTAGAAGGATGCTAACTTTGTAAGTAGCCCAAAGCTTCCTTCCTGTGGGGACCAAGTTCATGTTTACTTTTCTTAGGCTATGGCTATGGCAATTATGGGTTTATGATTAAAATTAGATGATGAAATACTAATGTCTGCGAACCACCTTAGTGTTAAGCTGATTGCTCACTTCTCAAATGTGTAATAGCAGCTTTCCTCCTGATGACTAGGCCATGTACCATTTCCAGGATGGCAATTAGCCCTATTCTGTTTGTTGTTGTTGTTGGCCCTGAACACAAAGTGCCCAAAATGTTAAAGTGGCAGCTGTATTTTCTATCTGCTGGTGGAAGAGTTCTCGACACCTGTGGTGCCCAGAATTGTGGAAATGGGAAGCACGCATTCCAGAAGTGGGTTACTGGGGGTGATAGTAACAGAGCCATTGTGGCTTCCATGCCTTAATTCTGAGACCCATATATTTTTTCTTTGTGGGATAGTGCATCAAATAATGGTCATTGATTTAGCATGCACATTGTATACTGGAGGATGGGGCCCTATTGTTAATTTCTAATAATGTTTAGAAATTTTACAAATGTTTCTAAACATCATTAGAAATTAATGTCAATGCCACTCAAGAGTTTGTGAACACTGCTCTGCGTACATATCGTCTAATGGAAGAACGCTATGAAAAACTCCCGGGAACATAAACATCTTAAACAGAACTTGCCGTTGTGTATCAAAGACTCTACTAATGATGCAGTCTCCCAGTACAAACAATACATATGACTTGTCCTCAGCTTTTCAATCTGGGTTTGCTCTATGGCAGAATTAGAATTTAAAACACCATGTCAGCCAACTCAGTGAAGTTCAATTGTGAGTAGAATTTCTGCTTCTGAATTCTTATAGTTTAAATGATGGCCGATGTGTTGTAAGCTCCAGAAACTTCTTTGAAAATGTGTGGGCAAAAAAAAAATCTTTCTCTAATAGCTGTGGAAAGAATGTAGTCTCACTAAAGGGAATTAGACTAGGGGATATAGATTTAATTTCATTCACTTTGATTTTAAAGCAAAATATGGTAAGAATTTGATAAATTTATGAACCCAAACTAACCAGAATCCTCAACTTAATTTTTGTTGTTTGTTGCTACACTCATATTTCATGAGAAGGAGACAAAGAGTAGAAACTAGTTCACACTTGAGATTTATGTCCCTCCAAAAATCACCTTCCAGGGATGCATGAATCCTGTACAGATTCAATCCAGTGTTCACATCCCATATTTACAATTCCTATTCAGAGGTAATAATGTTTAAAATAATGACTCAGAAATGTTATAAAATGTAAAATGATCAAAGGAAGATTCATTAACATTCTGGAGACTGTGCCTATTTGGGAAAGAAAATTTGCCTATGTACTTAAAAAAGCACACACACACACACAACTGAATAGATTGACAAGTGTTCTAAATTAACTCCGAGTTAATCTAATAATCAATTTCCAAAGCATTCTACTCATCTATGGTCTTACTCTGCTTGATTTAACCCATACCTCACTTGGTAGCATCTATGTCCTCAGTAGTTTAGGCAATTTTTTCTCAAAGCCCCATGTCATCAGCAGTGCAAGGTTAGAGGTATCCTGGTTCATACATGTGTGTGTCTTTCCACACGTCAGACTTCTATTGAAGAAGAACTCATCCTAATTCTCTTAGTTCTCCAGAGAATTTCTAATCACAAAAGCCATGAGCTACAAGGAGTTCCCAAGGAGACAGTTCTCCTTAGCACTTCCCATTCACTCCATAGTCAGAGCCATGGGCAACACAGACTCAATCCATTTGACAAGTCAGTCTATATTGCATACCATACATAATAGTATATTTAACCAATATATAAATATTATAGGTTAAATATTCCACAACAAACAAGGTAGCACTTAACATCAAGAGGACAAAGAGATAGGAGAAAGGGTAAATGAGCAAGTCCCAGTGGGAGTGAAGAAGACAAAAGGATTCCTGGTCTGGTCCATTGGTCTCCCAAGGAGGAGACTTTGATGTGGAAGAGCCTTAGAGCTCTGCTTTGGAAGCAGAGCTGAAGCCATCACTCTGGTCTTCCTCCTCTTAGGCCAATGCCCCTATCTACATGTGTCATTTTTTGCTTCATTCCAGATTGGCAAGATTGTAATAATGAAAGATGACAGGGTTGCTTATGCACCTTGTATTCTTGTCTGTTATAACTATAAACCTGAGTATATGTTTCCCAGAATAGTTAATCATCTAGTAGAAGAAGATAGTGTGATTTCTTGTCCTGTAAATCATGAAAACACACCTCCTGTACCTTCTCTTAATGTTTGCCATATTGTTTTTCAGGCTACAAGGAATTGGTCTCAGTGTCATTGTGTATAAATACTGCCCGTTGCTCTCTCCTTATTAGTAGATGCTGAGTAACATTACAAGGTAATAATTGGTTATACTGTATGAGGAGAATAACAGTTTATAACAATATTACTTGCAATAAACTTCATACTTTCTTTTCCTATTCAGTGAAGCAATTGTTTGGCTTTATGGCCACACAGACAGTTTTTCTTTCGTAGCTAAGTTTATTTTGTCATAAGGCAATCAGGTGGCACAAAAGTATCAACAACTACAGGAAACCAACATCTAGCAAGGAAATTTGAAAATCATGTTCACCCTGAATAAACAAGTGTCTTTAAAAAAATGCTTCCAACTTTTAACATCAAACAGAAAAGTTGAAAAAGAAGTACTGTACATTCACCCTTTATTTAGATTCACAGATTAACATTTTCTGGGATTGGCTTTGTGTGTCTCTTTGTCTCTTTTCTTCTTCACATACACACTCATTTTCTCTCTCTTACATACACATACATATACATGCACACACACATTTTGGGGAGCTCTGAACTGCTTGAAAGCAAATTGCAGACATCAAGATTATACAAAAATACTTAAGGGGTTTTTCCCAAAATTAGCACATTCTTTTATATTACTAAAATAACAATCACAAGACATTTGCTACTGATAATTAATATTATGTAGTATACAGTCTAAATTTAAATGTCTCCACTTGCTCTCTAATATTCTTTATATTAGTCAGGGATCTTATACTGGATTTTTTTGTCATGTTTATTATTTTCATCAGTCTAGAATATTGCTTCCCCTCCACCCTTTTCCCTCATCTTTTACAGCCTTGACATTTTTGAAGAGTCCAGACCAATTGTCTCATAGAATATTTCTCAAACTGAATTCATCTAACTGTTCTTCTGGATTAGACAAATTGTTTAGGCAAATATTATGTTTCTCATTGCATTGTATTGGGAAGTTTATAATGTCACTTTATCTCAATATTTGTGAAGCTAAGTTTCATCTCTTCGATTTAAATTCCATACTTAATAAACATTTGATGGATAATAGAGATATATGAATGTCCTTTTCCTAACAGTATGTTAGTGTATAGTGCTAGGAGTAATTTCATGCCAGAATCTCATATTACCTTGGTGGTATTTGCAAAACGGGTATTTTTAAAATTCATTTTTTTTTTGTTTTTTTTGGAGACAGAGTGTCGCTCTTGTTACCCAGGCTGGAGTGCAATGGCACGATCTTGGCTCACCGCAACCTCCGCCTCCTGGGTTGAAGCAATTCTCCTGCCTCAGCCTCCTGAGTAGCTGGGACTACAGGCACGCGCCACCATGCCCAGCTAATTTTTTGTATTTTTAGTAGAAACAGGGTTTCACCACGTTGACCAGGATGGTCTCGATCTCTCGACCTCGTGATCCACCCGCCTCGGCCTCCCAAAGTACTGGGATTACAGGCTTGAGCCACCGCACCCGGCCAGAATTCAGACATTTTTCTAGATCAGGGGCCAGTAGATTTTTCCAGTAAAGAGTCACATTCTAAGTCTTTTAGGCTTTGTGGGCCACATATGGTCTCTGTTACATATTCTATTTCTTCTTTAGCTGTGTAAAAATTATTAGCTCATGGACTGCAGGAAAATGGTCTGCAGCAGGATTTGGGCCATGAGTAGTAGTTTATCAAAGTCCTGTTCTGTGTTATAAAGAAGAGCTTTCCTTTTCCTTGTAACACCTGTGTGTGTGTGTGTGTGTGTGTGTGTGTGTCTGTGTCTCTCTGTGTGTGTCTGTGTCTCTCTGTGTGTGTGTCTCTCTCTCTGCGTGTGTGTGTGTGTGTGTCAGAGGGAGAGAATGAGATTCTTTAATAACTTTGTTTCTTTTATAGAGTTGGTCTCTTTAAGTTTTTTGTTTTTTAAATAAATATTCTTTGGATTTAACTTAGGTAAATAACACTGTCTTAAGAAAATTTCAATTTCATTTTCTTCTATGCTTTCTGATACAATAGCCACTAGCTGCATGAGACTGTTCAAATTTAAACCAATTATAATAAAATTATAATTAGAAATTAAATAAATTAATAATTAGAAAAAATTTAGTTTCTCAGTCACATGAGCCACATTTAAGTGTACAAGTATTCACTCAACACACGTAGCTAGTGGCTACATATTGAACAGTGCAGATGTAGGATATTTTTATAATTTAGAAGTTGAATTGGATAGTAATAAATGCAGATTTCAAATGTATTTGCACAGATTTGTGCAAAATAGTCCCTCATAATTAGAGATAACATAATTTTTTATTGTCTTTTTTTGCTTTTATGCTTATTTCCCTTCTTACTAATTTGTCTATTTCCTTTTTTTTAAGGTACCAAAGTATTTATTATATCTACTATTTTTCTGTTTTTATCTCACATTTTCCTTTCCTTATGCTTCCTTTGATTTAGTTTATCAGTTTGTTTTTTTTTAAACTTTTATTTTAGGTTCAGAGGTACCTGTGCAGGTCTATTATATAAGTGTCACTGGGGATTGTAGTACAGATTATTTAGTCACCTATGTGGTAGGCACTGTACCTTATAGGTAGTTTTTCAGTCCTGACCCTCCTCTTTTCTTCATCCTCAAATAAGTCCCGGTGTCTATTGTGTCCATGTGTACTTAATGTTGAGCTTCTACTTGTGAGAACATGTAGTATGTGGACTGGGCTCAGCTGGGTGGTGCTTCTTTTCTTGGCTAGGTTTTCTCATGTGCCTGCAGTTGTGTGTCTGAATCTGGGATGGCTTTCTGTTCCATGTGGGTTCCCATCCTCCAAAAAGCTAGCTCAGATTGTTCATGTGGCTGCTTCGGAGGCTTCTAAGCAATAGGCCAAAAGCCACTCTACCCTGTTGGTCAAAGGTGGTTTTGTGGCCAGCCCAGATTCAAGTGGTGTCTGCTCATCTGCTGTAACAGAGCATCACAGACTGAGTAGCTTCAACAACAGAAATGTATTTTTCTCATGATTCTGGAGGCTGGAAATTCCAGATCAGTTATCCACAAGTTGGTTCATATGGTCTTTCCTCTGTGTGTGCCCTGGTGTCTCCCTGTGTGTCTACATTTTCTCCTCTTGTAAGGACCCCAGTCAGACTGGATGAGGGCCTAGCCTAATGACCTCGTTTTAACTTTATTGCCTCTTTAAAGGCCCTATTTCCAAATACAGTCACATTCAGACATACCGGGGGTTGGGGCTTCAACATACAAATTTTGCGATGATACAATTTAGCCCATAACAAGGGGGAAGAAAAACACCATCTCTTGATCTTGAGGAGCTGCAGTAAGATTGAAAAGAAGCATGTACAGTGGGGGACATAACCGAGATCATGATTGTGAAAAAGTTGACTCATCCCCCACACCTGGCCTGGTTTGTGCAAAAGCAACACACACGGGCACCTCCTCTCACCAGCTGTACCTTCTCCCTCCTTCCCCTGCAAGCCTTTTCCTGGAGTTTATTGGTGATCCCAAGCCTCCGGCCTGGAAGTGCTACCTCCTCCCGGTGCTGATGTTCCTCTCGGCCTGCCTGCAAACACTGTTTAAGCAGCAGAACACGTACTGGCTCAAGGTGCTGCAGATGAGGCTGCAGTCGGCCATTGCTTGTCTGGTGTACAGAAAGGTGAGCCCTGGGGGACAAGTGCAGGTCTTCCCAGCTGGGAAAAGGAACATAACTGAACTGGTTGGTAGTAATGCTATCAGCAGCTGAGAACGCTTTCAGTCCTTACTTATTAGAGTCACTCACAATATATTCTCACTTCCTTTGTTATTTCTCTTTATTTATATGTATTTATTTTTTTGAGACAGAGTCTCTACCCACCGTGACTTCCCAGAGTGCTGGGATTACAGGTGTGAGCCACCTCGCCCGGCCTCCCTTCCTTCTTAAGTCTGAGTCCTATTCTGCTGTGCGGATGGATCACACTGTGTTTATCTTTTCATCTAATGGTGGACCCATCAGTTGATTTTGCCTTTTGGCTGTTGTGAATAGCACTGCTGTGAGCACAGGTGTGCAAATACCTCCCTGAGTTCCTGCTTTCTATTCTTTTGGAATGGATGGCTGTGGCTTTGTTAGAGCAAATGGTAATGCTGTGTGTAAGTGTTTTGAGGGACCACCATTTGTAAAGTGTTTTGTCATTGTTGTTGATATGGAGTCTCACTGTGTCACCCAGACTAGAGTGCAGTGGCATGATCAGGCCTCACTGCAACCTCCTCCTCCCAGGTTCAAGCCATTCTCATGCCTCGGCCTACTGAGTAGCTGAGATTATAGGCACTGGCCACCACACATGGCTCATTTTTGTATTTTTAGTAGAGACAGGGTTTTACCATGTTGGCCAGGCTGGTCGCAAACTCCTGGCCTCAGGTGATCGGTCCACCTCGGCCTCCCAGAGTGCTGGGATTACAGGTGCGAGCCACCTCATCTGGCTCTTGTAAAGTGTTCTAATCATCCTGTTTTACTGTTCTTCAGCTGGGGTTGTGATCTCAGCCCTGTTTCTCTCTGCTCCTGCTAAGGAACTTCCCATAGGCAGCCCAGTCCCCAACTCTGTCCAGGAGACAGCATAGCTGGAAGTGAAGTTGGGTCGGTCCTGCCTCAGTGCTGCTTCTGTTTTAGGTAAATATCCTGTGGGGTCAGGAGAGAAAATCCCAAGTGCACCTGGGGAACACCATGGGCATCCCCCAACTCAGGACTGTGGGAGAGATGGGGTGTTGGAGGAGAGGTAAACCTGGAAGCCACTTAGCCCCACTCTGTCCCTTGCCCCTACCTTTTTTTTTTTTTTTTTTTTTTTTGAGATGGAGTCTTGCTCTGTCACTCAGGTCTGGAGTGCAGTGATGCAATCTTGGCTCACTGCAACCTCCACCTCCCAGGTTCAAGAGATTCTTCTGTTTCATCCGCCTGAGTAGCTGGGACCACAGATGAGTGCTGCCACACCTGGCTCATTTTTGTATTTTTAGTAGAGCTGGGGTTTCACCATGTTGGCCAGGCTGGTCTCCAACTCCTGACCCTAGGTCATCCACCCACCTTGGCCTCCCAAAGTGCTGGGATTCCAAGCGTGAGCCACTGCACTCAGCCAAGCCCTGCTCCATTCTAATCCCACTGCCTGTGAAAGGCTTCTGGAAGCTCACAGAAACAATGACCCCAGTATGATGGCTCCCACTCACTGCTCCCAGAGTTCTGGGGACACACAGTGAGGAGTGATTGTTTTTCTCACTCATCTAGATGTGATGAGCCTGGTCAAAGAAGTTTGCTGTTGCTGACTTGCAGCTGGTTAGGCCCCTGCCCCGTGGAAATTGCCCCCACTAAATCCTTATGCCTCAGTTTACTCTGCTAACTCAGATCTCCAGCCCTGCCTCAGGCTGGGTTAGGCTCCTCCCTGTCATGCCATGCAGGAATCTCCCATGTATACTTAATTACTTATCTGATTGATTGATTGATTGAGATGGGATCTTACTCTATCACCCAGGCTGGAGTGCAGTGGTACAATCTCAGCTCACTGCAACCTCTGCCTCCCGGGTTCAAGTGATTCTCCTACCTCAGCCTATTGAGTAGCTGGGATTATAGGCACATGCCACCATGGCCTACTGATTTTTTTTATTTTTAGTAGAGACGGGGTTTCTCCATGTTGGTCAGGTGGGTCCTAAACTCTTGACCTTATGATCCACCTGCCTCAGCCTCCCAAAGTGCTGGGGTTACAGGCTCACACACGCCTGACCCGTGTGACACTTAATGAAGTAAGGCGTGTAGGTGATGGCTGCTGATCATCTTCCCACCACGGGGCAGGGATAGGGGCTGTGTTGTCTGGAAATTCCTCAGCTCTTTAAGCTGATAAGGGAAGAAGAAAGAGGAAGCTCTCGGGGGACATGCGGTGAGGTTTGGTGGGGACATAGCTCACCAGATTGTATCTGGTGTTCCCATGTAACTTGTAACAGCTCTCATGGAAGGTGGCATAGAACCTCAGGGAGTGGGTGTTGCTCACTATCACCTAGGGGTTGGGGGAAGAGAAGCTGAGGCTGTACAGAGCCAGCAGGCAGGGCGGAGAAACTAGGGCCAGGTGCGGTGGCTCATACCTGTAATTCCAGCAGTTTGGGAGGCGGAGACAGGTGGACCATTTGAGGTCAGGAGTTTGAGACCAGCTGGCCAACATGGTGAAACCATCTCTACTAAAAATACAAAATTAGCCAGGCTTGCTAATGCATGCCTGTAATCCTGGTTACTCAGGAGGGTGATGCAGGAGAATCACTTGAATATGGGATGCTGAGGTTGTGGTGAGCCGAGGTCATGCCATTGCACTCCAACCTGGGCAACAAGAGCAAAACTTCATCTCAAAAAAAAGAAAGAAAGAAAGAAAGAAAAAAGAAAATGAACTTGCTCTGCCATTGTGGCTACAGGTGCAACCCCTGATGTGTCCCTTCTGCCCTGCTCCTGCTCCAACATCATCCACAACCCCCAGCTGTGGATTTGAAGTCATGCAGTGCAGACAACGTGGATTTGCAGAGCTGCAAGCCTGACGTCTGTCCTGCAGCAGGAGACAAAGAGGAGGGAGCCCTGAGTTTGAGCCAGAGGCAGGCTATGGTGTCCCCCTGCAGGCCCTGGTTCCCTTGTGTTTTGACACTCCCCCATATCCTCACACAAGCCACCCCCATTTTCAGCATGATTACAGATGCTCCTTGACTCATGACGGGGTCATGTCCCCATAAATCTATTATAAATTGGTAATAGCAGCCAAATGCAGTAGCTCACATCTGTAATCCCAGCACTTTGGGAGGTCAATGTCGAAAGATTGCTTGATCCCAGGAGTTCAAGACCAGCCTGGGCAACACAGAGGGATCCTGTCTCTGAAAAAAAAAAAAAAAAGAAAAAAAAAAAAGAAAATATCCTAAGTTGAAAATGCATTCATTTATTTTTTGAGACAGAGTCTCACACTGTCATCCAGGCTGGAGTGCAGTGGTGTAGTCTCGGCTCACTGCAACCTCTGCCTATCAGGTTCCAGTGATTCTCCTGCCTCAGCCTCCAGAGTGGCTGGCATTACAGGCATGAGCACTGGGTAAATTTTGTATTTTTAGTAGAGATTGGGTTTCACCGTGTTGGCCAGGCTGGTCGCGAACTTTTGACCTCAGGTAGTCTGCCTATATCAGTCTCCTAAAGTGCTGGGATTACAGGCATGAGCTACTGTACCTGTCCTATTTATTTTTATTTTTGGAGGTGGAGTCTGGCTCTGTTGCCCCGGCTGCAGTGCAGTGATTCCATCTTGGCTCACTACCTGCAACCTCTGCCTCCTGGGTTCAAGCAATTCTCCTGCCTCAGCCTACCGGGTAGCTGGGACTACAGGCACCCTACCACACCTAGCTAATGTTTGTATTTTTAGTAGAGACGGGGTTTCACCATGTTGCCCAGGCTGGTCTTGTGCTCCTGAGCTTAGGCAATCTGCCCACCTCAGCCTCCCAAAGCACAGGGATTACATGTGTGAGCCACCATACCCATCCTGCAAATGCACGTAATACGCCTACCCTACCAAGCATTGGATGTTAGCCCAGCTGACGTTAGGTTGAGAAAAAACCGAGCAGTACTAAAAGGAGAACAAAACCCACTCACCCTTCCCCACCTTGGATCATGACTTTGACATTTCAGGGGTCCAGCCTTCATGCATGTTTGTAGAAATAGATAATAAACTTGGATAAATGTACCACCTTTAAGTGTACAATTCGATGGCATTTGGTAGCTTCACAATATTGTGCAACAATCACTACCATCTGTTTCTATACTTCCTCATCATCCCAAACAGAAATGCTGTCCTCGTGAAGCAATAGTTTACCTATGTAAATTTTTATTTACATATTTATTTATTATGAGACCGAGTCTTTCTCTGTCTCCCAGGCTAGAGTACAATGGTGCAATCTCGGCTCACTGCTACTTCCACCTCCCAGGTTCTAAGCAATTCTCCTGTCTCAGCCTCCAGAGTTGAGATTACAGGTGCATGCCACCACACCCAGCTAATTTTTGTATTTTTTGTAGAGATGGGGTTTCACCGTGTCGGTCATGCTGGTCTTGAACTTCTTACCTCATCGTGATCCAGCCACCTCAGCCTCCCAAAGTGCTGGGATTACAGGCATAAGCCAAAATTTTTTATTTTTTAAGAGATGAGGTCCTGCTCTGTTACCCAGGCTGGAGTGCAGTGGCATAACTATAGTTCACTGCAGCCTCAATCTCCTGGGCTCAAGTGATCCCTCCTGCCTCGGCCTCCCAAATAGATGGGATTACAGGTGCACACAATTTCATGTGGCTAATTTTTATCTTTTCTATAGAGACAGGGTGTCACTATGTTCCCAGGCTGGTCTCAAACTCCTGGGTTCCAGCGATCCTCCCACCTCAGGCTTCTGAAGTACTGGGATTAAGGGCATGAGCCACTGTGCCTGGTCCTCATGCAATTTATTGAATACTAACAGTGAAAAACAGACAGGTTGTATCGGTACTGGAAGCAGAGTTTCTACTGAATGTGATCATTTTTGTGCTATTGTAAAGTCAAAAAATTGTGTGACCATCTGCACTTGGAACTACTGGTAGGCTTAGACACTTGGATTTTAGATCCAGAAACATCCAAACACCTCCTGCTGGGTGGGAGAAGGCTGTAGGGGTCAGAGCTCTTAGCTGCTGGGTGCCTGTGGGGTCAGCCCTTCCATTGTGAAACAGGTTTTCTCTGCCTTCACTTTCATGTCCTGCTTGTGCAGAGCTGGAAGGCCAGCCCAAAGTGAGTACAGGGCCCTCGCAGGCCTCTTCCAAGCTCCTGCACCACTCTGGTCTTGTAGGTTCCAAGCCTTCATTTCCCAGAGCGTTTTATTCCCTGGCCTTTCCTCCTATGATGTTTGGCTCCTCTGTTTTTTGCCTCATCTGCTCTCGTGGCCCCAGGCAGCAGAGACTAACAAATTTGTTGTAAACAGTTTCCTACAAATGTCCTCCAGGTAGCACCTCGCACTGGGAGAATGTCCAGTCAGGTGAGAGCAAGGCCAGCCCTCGAACCATACCCCTGTCCGCAGTTGCAAATAAGGCCACTTCTTGGAACCTGTGCTGGGCTTGTGGTCTGTTACCCTCAGGCCACCGCAGTCTAGGATGTGGGAGAGGGACCAGGATGAGTTAAAATGCCACAAAGCTGTTTGTTCTGAGATCCAACTGGATTATCTTTTTTTTTTTTTTGATGGAGTCTCGCTATGTTGCCCAGGCAGTGGCGTGATCTTGGCTCACTCCAACCTCCACCTCCCAGGTTTTCAAGTGATTCTCCTGCCTCAGCCTCCTGAGTAGCTGGGATTACAGGCATGTGGCACCACGCCTGGCTAATTTTTGTATTTTTAGTAGAGACGGGGTTTCACCATGTTGGTCAGGCTGGTCTTGATCTCCTGACCTTGTGATCTGCCTGCCTCGGCCCCCCAAAGTGTGGGGATTACAGACATGAGCCACCGCGTGCAGCCTCAACTGGATTATATTAATCAAGTGTTCCTCTGTTTCCTGCAAGCTTTTGATTAGGTCCAAAAAAGTTGATTGTAGCCAGGTGTGGTGGCTCACACCTGTAATCCCAGCACTTTGGGAGGTCCAGATGGGCGGAGCACCTGAGGTCAGGAGTTCGAGACCAGCCTGACCAACGTGGAGAACCTCCCCCCACAAAAAAATACCAAATTAGCTGAGCGTGGTGGTACATTTCTGTGATCCCAGCTACTTGGGAGGCTGAGGCAGGAGAATCACTTGAACCTGAGAGGCGGAGGTTGCAGTGAGCCGAGGTCACGCCATTGTACTCCCGCCTAGGTGACAGGAGTGAAACTCGATCTCAGAAAAAAAAAAGATGACTTATCTGTAATTCCGAGGCCCTCTGCCCTCACCTGGAGTCAGGGCAGGAAGGATGACAGGTGTGGATGGGAGGGCATCGCTGCAGGTGCTCACCTGTCTGACTGGAAATCCCATGTGGACAGGCAATGCAGCTAGAGCAGCTGGTGTGCTTCCCTCCTTCAGGGGTTTCCTGAGTCTGGGGCCACACCATAGGCCGCACCTCAGGGAATCCAAAACGGAACATGAGGGACGTGTCGTCACAACTGAGCGGTATGTACAGCAGTGGAGGTATCTAACAGGAAAGGCAGTTCTATGCTTTTGGAGGGGTTTGGGTATTTTTCTTTTTTGAGACAGGTTCTCACTCCGCTGCCCAGGATGGAGTGCGGTGGTGCAATCACTGCTCACTGCAGCCTCGACCTCCCAGGCTCAAGCAATCCTCCCGCCCCAAGCTCCTGAGTAGCTGGAAGTACAGATGTGTGCCACCACACCCAGCTCATTTTTTTTTTTTTTTTTTTTTTTTTTGGTAGAGACAGGTTCTGCCATGTTGCCCAGGCTGGTCTTGAATTCCCGGTCTCAAGCAGTCCTCCTGCTAGCCTCCCAGAGTGCTGGAATTACAAGCGTGAGCCCCTGCACCTGGCCAGTAGTATGGGTCATCTTTTTTTTGTTTTTGTTTTTGTTTTTGAGACATAGTCTTGGTCTGTCACCCAGGCTGGAGTGCAGTGGCACAATCTTGGCTCACTGCAACCTCTGCCTCATGGGTTCAAGCGATTCTCCTGCCTCAACCTCCTTAGTGGCTGGGATTACAGGCACCCACCACCGTGTCCAGCTAATTTTTGTATTTGTAGTAGAGACGGGGTTTCGCCATGTTGGTCAGGCTGGTCTCGAATTCCTGACTTCGTGATTCACCTGCCTTGGCCTCCCAAAGTGTTGGGATTACAGGCGTCAGCCACCGTGCCTGGCTATTATGGTTTTTCGAAAGACAAAATGGTTTTGAAATCATGAATCAAAAGAACAGTAGCTAAATGACATTAAAGTCCATGTTAGTAAGGACATGTCACATGCCAGTGCTTCCTGTGAGGCAGAGGACACAACTGATCAAAGGCTCATGTGGAATTGATATTACCTTGCTAAGTTTTCCAGCCCTATTTCAGATTCAAAGATTTACATTTTTGGAATCAACCAATTAATTGATAAAACATCCTAGTCCACATCCTGATCTATTACAAATATTTGAAAGCACCTTCATCTAGACATTGGACAATTAGTTGAAAATCCTAGACAGTTAAGCAGATGATGTATAATATTTGTGGACACTGAGATGCAGGGAAGGGCCAGGCATGGTGGCTCATGCCTGTAGTCCCAGCACCTTGGGAGGCTGAGGCAGGTGGTTTACCTGAGTTCAGGAGTTTGAGACCAGCCTGCCCAACATAGTGAAACCCTGTCTCTACTAAAAATACAAAAATTAGCCAGGAATAGTGGCACACATAGTCCCACCTACTCAGGAGTCTGAGGCAGGAGAATTGCTTGAACACAGGAGGTAGAGGTTGCAGCATTGAGCTGAGATCATGCCACTGCACTCCAGCCTGGGTGACATAGCAAGACTCTATCTTAAAAAAAAAAAGAAAAAGAAAAAAGGTCTGGCATGATGGCTCACACCTGTAATCCCAGCACTTTGGGAGGCTGAGGTGGGTGGGTCACGAGGTCAGGAGTTCAAGACCAGCCTGGCCAACATGGTGAAACCCCATCTCTACTAAAAATACAAAAGTTAGCTGGTGTGGTGGTATGTCCCTGTAGTCCCAGCTACTCAGGGGGTTGAGGCAGGAGAATCATTTGAACCCAGGTGGCAGAGGTTGCAGTGAGCTGAGATCGCACCACTGCACTCCAGCCTGGGCAACAGCAAGACTCCATCTCAAAAAAAAAAAAAAAAAAAAAAAAAAAAAGAAAAATCCAGGGAGGGTGTGACTTTCAGAGCTTAGAGCAGGCACACGTTCAGTATTAACATCACCCAAAAATCCAGTGGTTCCCTGTCACCTCCTGCTGTGCAGCAAATTCTGGCCCCCATGGAGACGGAGACACAAACTGCCCCCTTCAGAAACTTTAGTCCCCAAAAAGTCCTGGCACTTCAGAATGTCACATCCTGCCAGGTGTTTTCTTCTCCTTCGAGACTTGCTCCTGGTGGTATTGTTAGCCCGGCTGCCTCTCAGGTGGGAGTGAAGCTGGGAGAGATGCATGCTCACATCACGCAACATGAATTCAAACAATAAAACAGCCACGCCACCTGTGGAGGTTTGGTTTGCAGACCCTGACTTAGGCAGAGATGAATGAATGCACTCACAACCAGTACAGTGATTTCCAATGGGGTGGGGATGTTTGTTAACTTTCTTTAGAGGGCGGTTTTAGCAAACCCGGCTGTGACTCCCTGTACCTTCCTACATTTATTTGGTATAGACTGAATAACAGAAGTTTTAAGTTAACACACTTGGTAGATAATTAACATGGTTGAAAGAGTGGTTTTGAATGATAAAAGCTTTTGGTTTTGGGCCCAGAGAAAACACCCTTCACGTGTAATTCCCCTTTGACCTCCTGCTGAGAGGGCTGTTCAGCATAGGGTTTACATGAGTGAACAGTTAGAATAGAGACAAAGGGATGTGGGTAAACAGGCCACTGGGAAGCTTGATTGTCCCTATCTTTCACCCTATGACTTTTACGAATTTTAGCGTAAAGAACTGGTTGCCTTTAGCCCATTCCATTAAAACCTTTCAGCCTGCCAAAAGGTTTGAGACTATAAATTTCTAACTTTCCCTAATATTTTCCTCCTATTTTGCCAGCCACCCCGAGTAAATCCCAACGCATAGTGAAAACCACTTTTGGAATATTTTAGCTGCTGGCTGTGTGGAAAATCACTTGCATCCCCAGCGTTCAACTATAAAAATGCAAGTATTTATACTGAAGAGCACAGAATTTTGTGACTATAATAAAAGATAATATGAGAGACTCCTGGCAAGATTTGATGCATGAAAATGCTCATACATAGATTGCAGACAAACATCTGTACATGTTAATGGAAGTGCCAGTCACACTTTTGATCTTGTAATCAGGAGGCCGTCATCGCACCCTGTGAACATGAGAACCTAGTTCCAATTCAGCTACTGCTGACAAAGCTTGGGTCATGTGCTTGGTCACAGCCTCCACTAGCCTCATAATCTTTGTCTTTTATTTTTATTTTTGAGATGGAATTCTCGCTCTGTTGCCCAGGCTGGAGTGCAGTGCAGCGATCTCGGCTCACTGCAACTTCCGCCTCCCGGGTGTTGAAAATTCGCGCTTTGTGCCAGGTGCAGTGGATCACGCCTATAATCCCAGCACTTTGGGAGGCTGAGGAGGGTGGATCACGAGGTCAAGAGATCGAGACCATCCTCATCAACATGGTGAAACCTCGTCTCTACTAAAAGTACAAAAAATTAGCTGAGCATGGTGGCACGTGCCTGTAATCCCAGCTACTCAGGAGGCTGAGGCAGGAGAATTGCTTGAACCCAGGAGGCGGAGGTTGTGGTGAGCCGAGATCGTGCCATTGCAGTCTAGCCTGGGTAACAAGAGCGAAACTCCACCTCAAAAAAAAAAAAAAAAAGAAAAAGAGAAAGAAAATTCCCACTTTGAATGAAGAGACCCCCCAGACAGGCTTTGTGTGGGCAATGCAGCTGTTTATTCACCTGGGTGCAGGTCGGCTATGACTGAAAAGAGCGTTAGCAAAGGGCAGTGGGATGGGAGTTGGTTTTACAGGTTTGGGGCGGGCAGTGGAAAGTCAGAGAGTAAGATCAGTTACAGAGGTGGGGTAGGGGCAAGGAGTGTACATGACCACAAGTTCAGTTACAGTGGCGGCTGGGGGTGAGGCAGAAGAGCAGTTAAGATGACAGGATGGGTGAGAGGCATTCACATTATCATAAGAACAGTTGAGATGGCAGGGTTAGGTGAGGGGCTTGTCTGGGGAAGCTCCGCTGGGCACTCAGAGACAATGACAAATGCAGGTGGGGGGGGGTGGGAGACGATCAGCCCAGGCCGGCAGGACTTCAGGCTTGCACATGGAGACCTGACATACCTGTCTTTTTATATGTAGAGAGAAAGAATTAGAGAGGAGGGGGTGAGCAGACATGCCTGACAAGGGACTGCAGGGGCACATAAAATATATTTTTTTGAGCGTGGGAGACAGGCTGGAAATGGAAACAGGACAGGTGTGCAAATAAGGAAGGTCTGGACAATACGTTCTGCCTTACGAATGCTTAAGCTGCTGGGGGACTTAGAGGCACTGCGCAGTTCTGTGGGGCATCCAGAGCAGCATCTGCCAACTTGTGATCGCCTGGATGCGGTTTTGTATGAATTGGGAGACTAAACAGAAGATATAGGGTCTGAACAGGAGAAGAAGAAAGATGGGTTTAAAGGAGTAAGGATTGGGAGGAGCCGTGACTCCAGTTAGGCAGCGTCCAGCCCATCCAGCCAGGTCCACAATAACCATTTGCCTGATTCGTGCACTTTTGGGTTCTGTCTCTTCATTTATTGATGGCATTAAATACGAGGCCAGGCTGCTTTACATAAAAACAACATTTTTTCTGGAGCTTTGGACCCAAAAGCGAAGGGAACCAGCAAGGGCTGCTGCCGTTACAGGGCTTGGTGGAGTAACTGTGTGGAGGGAGAGCTTTTGTTTTCATGGTGTGTGAGGAAGCGTGCAGTATCTATAAGCAATTGCTCACTTTCATTAACAAAATTGTGTTTGAGAAGAGAACGGGAGCCAGATGAAGAGTGAAATGTCAGCTGTAATTGCCTGGAGGAAACGTGTAAACCGGCAACTTAAAGAAAAGCAGGGCATGTAAAGGTAAATGAGTGCCGTGAATTTGGGCTCAGTTAGGAATAACAGAAACAGACATTTTGAGGTGTGGTTTAAGCAGTAGGGGCGACTGCTTAAAGCTGGAGAAGGCCAGGGGCTGAAGGTAAGTGTGTTGAGGTGTAAAGACAAAACTTTGGAGGGGGTGACAGCTAGAGGGTAAGTGGGGCGGAGTCTGTGATTTTGAGGGATTCTAAGAGTATCAGGGCAGCAGCTGTTGCTGCACGTTGTCATGAGGGCCTGCCCAGGGCTGTGAGGTTAAGTTGTTTGGATAAAAGGGCTTCAGGCCATGGGCCTGGCTCCTACGTGAGAATCCTGACCACACAGCCCTGGACTTTAGCAGTATAGAATGAAAAAGTGTTGAGACAGGTTGGGGAGAGCTAGGGAGGGAGCTGCTTTTAGAGCTGTTTTTTAAGGAGCAAAAGGAGGGTGAGGAAAGGATTTAGGATTAATAGGGTTGGATAAGTTTTCTTTAGTGAGTTTATACAATAGCTTAGTTAGAATAGCAAAACCTGGTATCCTGAGGTGAAGTAGCAACCACACCCAGGCAGGAGATAAGCTGTTGTTTGGTGGAGGGGGTTGGGGTTTGGGAAATTTACTGGATGAGGTTAGCAGGGGGAGCGCCTGTATGCTGGTGAAGGATTAGAACAGATGGGAAGAAATTTGGGCTTTGGAAGAGGATACGTGATGTCCCTTTGAGTACAGATGCCGAAGAAGCAGGAGGGTGAATTAAAAGGCCATGTTTCAATAGACAGGTGATAACAGGCTTTACTATTAAAGGCTGTGGTGGGATGGGGTACGGTGCTGGGCAGGGTAAGAGTGGTTAGGTTCTAAGAGGATGAGGAGGGGTGAGTGACTTGTAGCAGTGGATGGGAAGGTGGTGTTTTACACCATAGGCTTAAGGTTGGGGGACATAAGGGGAGCTATTGAGGGAGGTATGGGTTTGGGGAGCAGGGCAGCAATGAGGCGTGGCTGTAGCCCAGGAACAGTCAAGGAGGCAGACAATTTTTCTAGGATATCCCAGCCTAAGAAGGGAACTGGACAGGTGGGGCTGATTAGGAAAGAATGTGGAAGGGAGTGCTGGCCTGATTGACACCAGAGGTGGGGAGTTTTGAGAGGCCTGGAGGCCTGGCGGTCAATTCCCACAACAGCATGGCAGCCAAGGAGCCAGGTCCTTGAAAAGAAGGCAGCATGGGGTGGATGCCTCCATGCTGATTAAGAAGGGGATGGACTTGCCCTCCACGTAAGAGTTACCTGAAGTTTGGCATCTGTGAAGGTCCAGGGGGCTTCCGAGATGGTCGGGCAGCGTCAGTCTTTAGCCACCAAGCCGAGGGTTGGAGCTTCAGGAGCTCTGGGAGCAGTGACCTGAGTTGGACAGTTGACTTTCTGTGGGGGCCCTGCACAGACGGGGCAGGGCTCAGGAGGAGTCCCAGGCTGCGGGCATTCCTTAGCCCAGTGGCCAGGTTTCTGACACGTGAAGCAAGGTCCAGGGGGTCGGCTGGAGCCGCTGCAGTCTGGGTGCTCTGAAGTCTCTGAGCCGGTGGTGTGGCTGGGGTTTATCTTACGGAGGAGGCACCATCTACAGTTCTGAGATGTGCAGCCGGGCATATTTCTCCCTGTTATTGAACACCTTGAAGGTAAGGTTGCCTAATTCCTGTTGCAGGATTTGAGGGCCAGATTTTAATTTTTGTACCTTTTTGTAATGTTGGGGTTGACTGGGTGATAAAATGCACATCAAGCGTTTTTTAGGGGTGAGAGTGGAAGTAAGGATGGCATTTAAGTCACTCCAGGTGAGATTATAGGACTGGGTGAAGTATTGGAGGATCTGATGAAAAGGAGCGTAACCGGTGTCCGATTTGGGAAAAGTCAGATAAAGGGAAGGAACGTCACCCTAACTGTGCCTTTGGCTCCAGCCACCTCTGGAAGGGGGATTGTCGGGCAGGGGTGCAGGAGGCAGCCGCAGGACTAACTAAGCCGGGCCACGTACGAGGTGGGGAGGTGACAGGAGGGGCATGAGGAGGTGGGTTGTGGGCAGAGGAAGAGGAGGAAGGCTCTGGGGTGGGGTTAGGTCCTGGATGAGGGCCTGGTTCACAGGCTGGAAGGAGAAAGGTTGGAAGGTTGATGGACAGGGAGGATTCTGGCTAACCCACAGAGGAAGGAGGGGCAGATGGAAGCCAAGAGAAGGAGTAGAGATTAGGGAGGGATTGATGTGTAAAAAAAAATGCCTGGATGTAGGGAATTTCCGACCATTTGCCCATGTTGTCTTAATTTCATAAAATAGAGGTGAAAGGTGCCAATTTTTTGCCAGTTGGAGCCATTGTTTCACTTGTATTGCGACCATGCAGTGGCCCAGTAAAGAGAATTCAGTGTTTACAGAGACGTTTGGGTTTTAAGTTATGGGACAGTTGGAGAGGTTTAAGATTCTTTAGAACACAGGCCAGTGGAGAGGAGGGAGGGATAGAGGATGGACGATTGCCCAGGGTGCTGGAAAGGCAGCAGAGACAAGAATAGGCACGCATCCCAGCCACTCAACAGCCATCCCTCGGTGAGCCTGGGTTGAACCTCGTCGTTGGTGACCAGTCAAAGAGAGTGTCCTGTATGTTAGCTGCCACCAATATCAGCTCTGAGCCTGGTGGGCGAGTGACTAGGGTGAACGTCTCCACCATAGCCCAACCCCTGGGGAACCTGGGTCTCCAAATCCATGACCTACACAGGGTTTTTCGGGTCCCGAACCTCACGGAAGAACATGGTTTACCTGATTTTCCTTGTGTTTGTGGTGGAAAAATGATGAAACTGGAAGGGGGAGGAAGTGGAAAGGAAAAGATAAAAGAATGAGAAAGCAAATAATGAGACTGCTTACCGAAACAGCCGGTGGTGTGTGTGTGGACTGGTCTGATGACCCGGGTCGGTAGGTCGATCTCTTCATGGAGGGAGCACAAGAGCAGGGAGGGGGGTTTGGTCTCCTGTAGGAGTTTCCCCATCCCGGGTTTTGGTACCAAAATGTTGAAAATTCACTCTTTGAATGAAGAGACCCCCCAGACAGGCCTTGTGTGGGCAACGTGGCTGTTTACTCACCTGGGTACAGGTCGGCTAAGGTGGAAAAGGGCGTTAGCAAAGGGCGGTGGGATAGGAGTTGGCGGGCAGTGGAAAGTCACAGAGTAAGATCAGTTACAGTGGTGGGTAGGGGCAAGGAGTGTACATGACCCCAAGTTCAGTTACAGTGGCGGCTGGGGTGAGGCAGAAGATCAGTTAAGATGACAGGACGGGTGAGGGGCATTCACATTCATAAGAACAGTTGAGATGGCAGGGTTGGGTGAGGGGCTTGTCCGGAGAACCTCCGCTGGGCACTCAGGGACGATGGCGAACGTGGGGTGCAGGGGTTGGGAGATGATCAGGAGGCAAGCAGGACTTCAGACTTTGAGGCTCCAGGCTTGAATATGGAGACCTGACACCGGGTTCAAGCAATTTCCTGCCTCAGTCTCCCGAATAGCTGGGATTATAGGTGCCCACCACCACGCCTGGCTAATTTTTGTGTTTTTAGTAGAGACAGGGTTTCTCCATGTTGGCCAGGCTGGTCTTGAACTCCTGACCTCATAATCCACTGCCTCGGTCTCCCAAAGTGCTGGGATTACAGGTGTGAGCCACTGTGCCTGACCACCTCATAGTCTTTGTCTGAAATACAGGGGCAGAAGTATTCTTCCCAGGGCGGTCCCGGGTCCAGTGAGACGAGTTATCAGGTCTCTTAGCAGAGTGACTTGGACAAGGGAGAGGCTCCACAGCTGTCCTCTTTCCACAGTTGCTCAGAGCGATTGTGAGTGAGACTGGAAAGTAGCCCAGGTGGGAGAGTGGCCGTGTGCAGGGAGGAGGTGACCTGGTGAGAGACCCAAGCATCTAAGATCACCGCCCCCTCGACTTCCAAACTGCATTTCAATAGAAGTAAAGGCTGGCCGACGGGCGCCACCTTATAGATTGCAGGCATGGCGTGGGGGAATCTTTCTGGAGGTGTTGTTTTAACTTAAATGAGTTCAAGCCCCCACCCCACACCTACTCCATGGACCAAGATCCTTTCCCATGTAATTTCTAGAATGGTCACCCCAAGACCCTTTCATGTGTCATATCTGGAGTTGTCAGTTGTCAGCCTCTGTAAAGCCGGGCTTCTGATTGTTAGAGGAGCTTGGCCACCAGGCAGTTACGCCGCCTTGCTCCAGCACGCCCTCTGCTGGTGGCCGGGGCACTGCAGGGCCCTCGCGCTCACAGCGCTGGCCGAGGCCGCGCGCCCTCTGGTGGCTGTCCTTCTGCACCACTTGAAGTCGCAGCGCAGTGTTCAGCGCCCTCGTTCTGGAAATGGAAACTGACAGGAAGCCCACTAGCCCCTGTGTTTCCAAAAAGGAAGAAGGGACAATTAACTGGAAACCATAGGAATGAGATAAACATGGATGCACGTTTTACAACTGATGGAAAAATTCACTCAACATAGTCTTTGCACTTAAAATGCAAAACTGTCAGAGGCATCTTAACCGTAGTGACTTTATTTTAAATAAAAGCTTTAGAAAAAGCTAAATCTGGGCAGGGTGCAGGGCTCACGAATGTAATCCCAGAACTCTGGAAGGCCAAGGCGGGAGGATCACTTGAGATCAGGAGTTCAAGACCAGCCTGGGAAAATATTGAGATCCTCATGTCTACAAAAAATATAAAAATTAGCTGGTATGGTGGCTCGTGCCTGTGGTCCAAGATACCCAGGAGGCTGAGGTTGGAGGATCGCTTGAGCTCAGAAGTTTGAGGCCTCAGTGAGCCAGCCATGATCACACCACTGCACTCAAGCTTGGAAGACAGAGTGAGACCCTGTCTCTCTCTCTCTCTCTCTCTCTCTCTCTCTCTCTCTCTCACACACACACACACACACACACACACACACAGGTTAAATCTGTTGGATCATATATTTATGGATTGAGTACCTTTGGTTATAAAATATTTATGGTTGCAGGAACAAGTTAATAACTAAATAAAGGCCCAAAACTTATAAAAATATACCAGTACTTTAAGCAAAAAGCATTCTTAATTTAAAAATGAGTTTTAAAGGTAACAGTACACTAATAAATTATTGTTAAAATCAATAGTAACAAAGAAAAGTAGCAATACTAATAGCCTGACACAAACTGATTACAATCCTTCATAAGAGACAACACTATTCTTAATAACCTATATAAACAAATATTAAGTAATTCTGTTTGTACTTTAATGTACTGGGATTACAGGTGTGATTACTTAATGTAAACTTACATTAAGTAATCACACCTGTAATCCCAGTACTTTGGGAGGCCGAGGAGGGCAGATAACCTGAGGCCAGAAGTTGGACATCAGCATGGCCAACATGGCGAAGCGCAGTGGCAGTATCGTAGCCAAGGAGGTTTATCTGAGGTGCGATTATGGCTGATTGAAAACTTTTCCCAATACCCCACCATGACGACTGGAAATATAGTCGGCATTGGCAATTTTTGGAAGTTTCTACAGGAATGGAATTTAAAGAATTAAATAAAAAATTAAAATGGAAAAGTAATACAAAAAGATTAGCTGGACGTGGTGGTGCACACCTGTAATCCACCTACTTGGGAGGTTGAGGCAGGAGAATCCTTAAAACCCAGGAAGCAGAGGTTTTAGTGAGCCGAGATCATGTCATTGTGACAAGAGTAAAACTCCATCTCAAAAAAAATTTTTTTTTCTTTAAAACAGGTGCATTCCTCCTCTTGCTTTCTCAGGACTCCCTGCTCTGTCACTTAGTAGTGGCTAATAAACCCTTTTAATGTCACTAGACTGTGCGACTTGCTGTAAATTCCATTTCGTGTGAGATCCAAAATCCTGTTGCTGGGGCCTGGGACAAGACCCCTCTTCTGGAGACAAAATTATACTAATTCTTTTCTTTTTTTTGAGACAGAGTCTTGCTCTGTTGCTCAGCCTGGAGCGAAATGATGTGATCTGGGCTCACTGCAGCCTGTGCCTCCCAGGTTCAAGCAATTCTCCTGTTTCAGCCTCTTGAGTAGCTGGGATTACAGGCGCCTGCCACCACACTGGCTAGTTTTTGAATTTCTAGTAGACGCAGGCTTTTCCAATGTTGGCCAGGCCAGTCTCGACCTCCTGACCTCAGGTCATCCACATGCCTCAGCCACCTAAAGTACTGGGCTTATAGGCATGAGCTACCTTGTCTGGCCGGTGTGTATCCTTGGTGATCACTTGGATATGGAGGGTGGAGGAGGAGGCATGTCACGCAGATATCACTCTTGGATTACCACCTGGGATATTAGGCGCAAGGCTCTATTATTGGTTCAAACCCTGAGAGCAGCACCAAACAGCTCGAGGTGGTGTGGAGCAACATGCTGTTTTCATGAGCGCCTGGGTGCAGACGGGCTGAGGCCTAAAATGGTGTCAGCCCCAAGTGAGGGTGAGGCTGGGGTTTTCTAATCTCCTGTAAATGGGACATGTTCCAGTCTGACGTAACTGCTCCGTGGTACCTAGACGGCCTCTCTCCTGATCTTCAGGATGTACTTATCATCTGGCCTGTCCTCTTCTGGCTTCTGCTCGCTTGCTGACCCAAGCTGCTGGTGCACGTGGTCTTGTACCTTGGGACCAAGCCTGAGGAGGGAGGAGTTATCCCCCCAAGCCTTCAGGCCCCGGGGAGAATCTTTCATTAGGGAGAGTAGGCTGGCTGATTCTTCTTTGTTAGGCACACCTTGGTTTCGCAGGTGCAGTGGGGTGCCTCAAGCTGAAAGCCTGACTCCTTGTATGGACCAGACCCCACATGGCTGCCAGGCCACTTTGAGGCTGAGAGACAGTTTTATCTGGCCTCTGTCCTGAACATGTTTACGGTACCTTCTCTATGTTGGCAGATCTGGGGGTCCACCAGATAGGATCCTGTGAAGAGATCTCAAAGGTCGTTAGTCCACTGTGTTTATTACATCATTTCCACAATCAAAGATGAATAAAATACGGAGGAGTATTTAGTGATAAGGCTGAAGGCGCACCTGTGCTAGGCAGTGTTTTAGTTCCTTGAGACACCAAGGAGTTGAGACAATCCTTTGCCTTAGAGTTTTGCCTCTGTAAGTCCTGCTATCGCGAGCTGTGTGTGTTAAAATGTCTGATTTATCAGGCGGGATCTGGGCTGTCTGTAAGCTTAGGTGAGGGGAGGCTGGTGTTCAGCAAGTAGCCAGTACCCCTCAACATCCCAGTTCTTCTCCACCAATCTTCCAATTCTAGGACTGATGCGGAGGCCCTCAGAGTGACTTCCCTCTTTTCTTGCAATCTGTGTGGAAGTTCTTTAATGTGAACATTTTGACCACCTTCACATTCTGATGTCTACTGTCAGCACATTCAGACTTACTCAGCCAAGGCTGTCATCTTAGGCCAGGGATTTTTTAGGGATCTTTATTTTGTATGATACGGTTGGCACTCCTTTGACTCACTGTATCACCCTAGAGTTCTTTTCATTTTAGGAACCCAAGAGGGCCGAAAAAGAAGTAGGTGAGCAATTTAACCTTCTGAGTGGGGAGACAGTCCCGTTGTGTTAAGCAACATTGCAGAGCATCGTATGTAGTAATCTAGCAGATGAGTCACCTGGCTGCTGAGCACACATGCTCGCTTGCTGCTGTGAGCTCAGACTCCCTCATCATTAGTCTTTTCTATCTCTGGAGGGAATTATAAGGGCCACTAACCCTTAAGTCAGAGAGAGTTAAAGGTGTTTCTCCAAAACACTGAGGACAAAATGAAAGGTGAGGAGTGTTAGCCACAGCTCAGATGTGCAGGAAAGTCTCTGGATGTGGGTTGTTGGAGAAATGCAGGTCTTTTTTCTTTTGGAAGTCTCCCTAGAATGGGGTCAAGGACTCTGCCCATTCTAGGATGAATAATTGGTATATTAGACACCCTCAGATATTTATCCCAAGCCTTCATTTAGGGATCTTAATGAGTTTGTTCAGCCATCACAGTCTCAAATGCTAAGTAGGACATTGGAATCTCCCCACAGTCCAAATTAGCACTGTCTTTTAAAGTTGAGTTTCTCATTATTCTCACTTGACATACCTTATGTATCCCACACGCATGCTAATAACACATCGTGCTCACTGTTACCTTTGCAACAAGACTTGAACTTTACTTAGCCTGGAGGAGTGCACTTCACATGTCCAGACCCAGTTCTGACTCATTCTTCAGCCCTGCATCAGTCAGTGGGGGCTGGGTTAAACCACGGTGACAAACAATCTCCAAGTTTCAGTGGCTCAAAAATCTTCTTCCTCATTTATTTGTATCTCATCATGGGTCAGGTGAGAGGTCGCTCTGTGCTGTGTTGTCCTAACACAGGAATCGAGGCTGCAGGAGGTACCATCAATAAGATCCCCATTGCTCTAGAAAAGACAAAAAGCATGCTGGATAGAACTGTTTCTTGGAGATTTCTCCTGAAAAAGTCACATATTATTTCTACTCACCTCCAATGGCAAAAAAAGAGAAGAAGTCACATGGCCATGCAAACATTTAAGTAGGTGGGATGGAACAGTCAGAATGCATTCATAAAAAATGAACTGAAAATATGTGGAGAACAGCGCCAATGACTATTGTGAATGCCAGCATGCATTCCTGACAACCCAGTGCTGCTACCCTTCACACTTCTTCTGTCTTGCAAAGTGTTAGAACTTCTTATCTGAAGCCACACCACTCAGAGGGACTGCAGAATACATAATGACATCTCCTTTAGGATGTCCTTAGAGAATTCAAGGAAAAGAAGTTACATAATCAAAAAGTGCTTTTGGGTACAGCTGTTTGGCATTAGAGGGTAAGATTAGAGATAGAGTGTAGTGATAATAATAGGGTTAGAATTGGGGTCTGGGTCAGGGTCAGGGCTGGAAGTATGGTTAGAGGTGGGGTCACAGTCAGCGTCAAGATAAAAGTCAGGGTCAAAGTTAGGGTCAGAATTATAGACCAGGGTATGGATCAGGGTTTAGGGTCAGGGTCAAAGTCTAGGGATGAGGTTAGGATTAGAAGCAGAGCTTTGTTCTCCTCAGGACCCACCTGAGGAGAGGCCATGTCTTTGGAGCACCTGGTAGCGTGTCCACAGTGAAGACCAAAGTTTTGTTCTCCTCAAGTCTGACCTGGGGAGACGTGGCTGCAGGCCACGTGAGGAAGGTGAGGCAAAAGCTTCCTGTCTGCTCCCCGTGTGCAGAGGAAGGAACTCCGACACTGGCTTTACTTCCACACATTATATTCTACAAGTCTTGTTTTCAGAAACATCTCTTGCCTGAGGCTTTGGCTGCTCATCATCTTAGCGTGCCCTAACATATTGTAAGATTTGGGTTTGTTTTTGGGGTGAGGTCTACATATAGAGAAAGGAGAAATGCTTAGAGCCACCATCAGGACAGCTGGGATGAAAGCTGGGGATGGGCAGGTGCTTTCAAGTCACCCCAATCCTGAGGCTGGAGGAAACATGTCCACCCACTGTAAACACTTTTATTCATGTTTTAATTACTCATTTTTCTTATAGCGTTAAAGTAGTCAAAACAGGCATATTAAATGATAAAATGTAGGCATATGAAAACTTAGAACATTATTTAAATTTCAATATATTATTTGTACCTCAACATTTTTATTTTATTTTTTTATTTTTTATTTTTTATTTTTTTGAGATGGAGTTTCGCTTTTGTTACCCAGGCTGGAGTGCAATGGCACGATCTCGGCTCACCGCAACCTCCGCCTCCTGGGCTCAGGCAATTCTCCTGCCTCAGCCTCCAAAGTAGCTGGTATGACAGGCACACGCCACCACGCCCAGCTAGTTTTTTGTATTTTTAGTAGAGACGGGGTTTCACCATGTTGACCAGGATGGTCTCAATCTCTTGACCTCGTGATCCACCCGCCTCGGCCTCCCAAAGTGCTGGGATTACAGGCTTGAGCCACCACGCCCGGCAACATTTTTATTTTGTTGAGAAAGTCTAAGGTTAATTGGTAGTATAGTTTTAATAGTAGATAGAATAATGTGTGTTTTACAAACATTAACATCCTACATTACATGAATGAACCCCAAAAATCTGAGACAGGTCTTAGATTTTTTAGGGAGTTAATTTTGCCAAGTTTGAGGATCCCCACCCCCGTGATGTATCTTCATGAGGTCCTGACAACATGTGCCCCAGGTAGTAGGAGCACAGCTTGGTTTTATACATTTCAGGGAGACATGAGACATCAATCATTATGTGTAAGATGTACATTGGTTCAGTCCAGAAAGGTGAGACAACTTGAAGAGAAGGCCAGACAGGGAGCTTCCAGATCATAGGTAGATAACGATGAATGGTTTCATTCTTTTGAGTTGCTGATTACCCTTTCCAAGTGAGGCAATCAGATATGCATTTATGTAGGTGAGCGGATGGGTGACTTTGGATAGAAGGGGAGGCAGGTTTGCCCTAAGCAGTCCCCAGCTTGACTTTTCCCCTTAGCGTAGTGATTTTGGGTCCCCAAGATTTATTTCCTTTTCATAAGGTCAAACATGTTTTCCTATGAGCATTAATTATTCATTGTGTATTTTATTACACAAATAAGGCAGAGATTTAAAAATAAGTATCAACTTCATGACTAGCTAAATAGACAGAATTACAGAGAAGTTCAACTAAATTTGGAAACATTCCAGAGTTTGGGTTTCCAATAATTCTTTGTGATTATTTTAAATGTAAAGTATTTTTTCCCCCATAAAACATAGAAACATCTAAAATCACCCATAGGGTGTCCTGCCAATTTTGTTTCTCTAGTTTCCTCATTTTCTGCAAAGCCCTATTGAGGAAATTGACTTTGAGTATCCTTTTAAACTTTTCTGTTTTAGGAAGTGTTGCGGTGAGACATTGAATTATCATGGTCACAAGTTTGGTTCACATTCTTTTTTTCTTTAAATATTTTTTCACAGTGGCCAATATTTGATTCTGGTGTATTATGGCTAAAAGGTAGACACTGAAAAAAACAGACAAGAAATATATGGAATAAGTGATCCAGTCACAATGAGTCAATCAGCCATTGAAACATATTTTTACAAAGTCACTCTTGTTAAAATATCCATGAATTGAAATAGAATCTGTAAGGTTATTTTTTTTTTCTGGTCTAAGGTGAACAGCATTTTAGAGAATGAACCCAGGACACATCCACAGCACAAGAAAAAAATGTGAAAAATAAGTTTACACATATGTAAAGCCATACTCAAGGAGTGAGGCGTTAGTTCCACCTTCTTGATGGCTGAGTGTCTACATTAAGTATTTGGAATTCTTTTGCAAAGGAGATTTCTATTCAATTCCATTTGCTTATTTACCTACACATACAAATGGAGACACCTAGATAATTACTTGAAACTTTAGTTAGTATTAAACACTGCAGCATTATATTGAACAGTTCATTCCTGTGTTGGCCAGCGGTAGCTCTTTTTATTGGCTCCAATTTTCCTTTGACATATTTCAATTTTTTTTTAGTAATTACTTACTTTCTGATACTTCAAGATTATCCTGGCTCATATATTTACTGTCCCAGTTCTAGTATCACACATTTCTTCAATGATCCTGATTCCTTTCAGAATGGTAGGAAAACTTGTATCTGGCTGCTGAGTGAGCACATTGTGTCTTGTCTCTCATTAGCAATGCTAGGAAGTATGTGTGTGTATGTCACCTACCTATACACACCTTGTTAGGAAGGTTTTGATGTGGAACTGTATGTATCTGTATTAAACTAAACACAAGTTTATGTTGATGTCTTCACCTCTGATCTACTATCACATGACTCTACCCTTCTCCCCTTGCTAATTTATAACCTCCCACTTCAACAGTGAGGGACCTGGTTCCTACTATCTGCAACTTATATAACTCATTGTTTGATTCCAGATACAGATACTGTGGTTTTACAGTTGTTCACCATTATCCCTGTTGGAAAGAACTTTATAAAATGGAATCCAATGATGAAGTATATTTATTTTCCTTCAGCCTGCAGATTCTGTTCATTGTTAAAGAGACTTAGGTCAGCACCGTTTTCGCTACACCTTCAGAGAATTGTTTCCCACATTTGCGTCTTAGTCCATTTTGTGCTTCTGTAACACAATACCTGAGGCAGGGTATTTTTTTTTTTTTTTTTGAGACGGTGTTTCACTCTCGTTACCCAGGCTGGAGTGCAATGGCATGATCTCAGCTCACCGCAACCTGCGCCTCCTGGGTTCAGGCAATTCTCCTGCCTCAGTCTCCTGAGTAGCTGGGACTACAGGCACACGCCACCATGTCCAGCTAATGTTTTGTATTTTTATTAGAGACGGAGTTTCACCATGTTGACCAGGATGGTCTCGATCTCGACCTTGTGATCCACCTGCCTCAGCCTCCCAAAGTGCTGTGATTACAGGCTTCAGCCACTGTGCCCAGAGGCAGGGTAATTTGTAAGTAAAGAAGGTTCATTTGGCTCACAATATTGGTGGCTGTAATGTCCGAGATTGGGCAGTTGCATCTGGTGGGGCCTCAGTCTTTTTTGCCTCATGGTGGAAAGTGGAAGGGGAGCAAGTGGTGCACCAGAGATCACAGCAAGAGTGAAAGCAGGAAGGAAGCCAAGGAAGCAAGACTCTTTTTGATTAACCACTCTTGCAGGAATTAATCCATTCCTGTGAGAGCAGACAGAACTCACCCACATGGGAGGCCATTAAGCTATTCATGAGGGATTGATCTCCATAATCCAAACACCTTCCACTAGGCCCCACCTCCCCACACTGCCACCTTGGAGGTCAAATTTCAACATGAGTTTTTGTAGGGACAAACCACATCCAAACCATTGTAATTTGTAACATAGTTAAATTATTTTTCACATTATGGATTCTGTGCTGGGATGCTTCACATCCTGAATAATATTATTTAATTTGAATAGAGTTTGATTTACCCATTTAGCTGTAAAATTCTGCATGTTTTGACAAATGGATAGTGGCCGGTATGTACTATTAAAGTATCATATGGAACATTCAAACCCCCACCCCACGCAGCCTATGGCTTCCCATCTGTGTAGTTTCTCTTCTCCAGAATCTCATTAAATGAGGTCACACTGTGTGGATTCTCCTTACACTGTCTTCTTCCACTTAGCAATGTGCATGAAAGATCACTCATGTCTTGGTGTGAGTTTATAGCTTGTTCCTTTCTATGGCAAAACTGTATTCCATTGCATAAATGTATTACAATTTGGTTATGCATTTCAGGGACCAAACCTTCCTCTCCTTTGTTCCAGGGATGGAGGCCTTCAAGTTGTCTAACAATAGATACATTAATAGGGGAGACAATACTTGGCTGCTTGTTCCACGTGTATCATCGTGTGACAAAATTCATCAGATGGCAGGATCCAGTTTACAAAGAGGTAAAAATAGCCCAAAGAAAGGAAACAAGACTAGAATCTGATAACCCACAAAGGCTATGGTTTTTCTATTAAAAAAAATTTTTTTTGAGACAGGGTCTGGCTTTATGGCTGAGGCTTCAGCGCAGTGGTGCAAGCTCAGCTCACTTCACCCTCTATCTCCTGGGTACGAGAAAGCCTCCCTCCTCTGCCTCCTGATTATCTGGGACCACAGGCACATGCCATCATGCCCAGCTAATTTTTGTATTTTTAGTAGAGACGGGGTTTTGCCGTGTTGCCCACGCTGGTCTTGAACTCTTTGCCTCCCAAAGTGCTGGAATTATAGGCATGTGCCACTATGCCTGGCCGAGTTATAGTTTTTTATTGAAACATAAAATTTCTCTCTGTAGTAACCATCATTTTTGATCATAGATAATCAAAGATTATTCTTGTTTTAAAATAAGTCTAGTTTTGTTAGATTTTGCCTGATGATTTATGTAAGTGCAGCAAGAACAGGAGCTGACCACATAGGGGCTTTTAAGCTTCTTTGCTGCAAGTTTTCCTACAGAATCTCAGATTGGAGTTTTAAAGGCCTTATTGAGGCTAAAAGCCAAGCCCAGAACATACTATCAAATTTCAGCTGCAGTCCTAATAGCTTTGAGTGAATTCCTCTCTTCTTGAGGCTCCCAAACTATCTCCAAATTTCTGGGCCTACAAGAAAGGACCTTTCTTACTAACCTGTAAGGATGTGAATCCTGTAATCTAGGTATCAGGCTGGCTTTTCTCAGACTGCTTTGTAAGGATTGAGTCCATAAAAATCAATCTTAGCTCCTTAAAATTGCTGGTCATAGCTGATCTTAGGTACACTATTGCTAAATGTGATATTCCAGTAAAAGCCTTGATAATATAAACAAAGTTTCCAATTATGTCCTGTTCTAAGGTGAACAGATTTTTTTTTTTTTTTTTTTTTTTTTTTTTTTTTTTTTTTTTTTTTTTTGAGACGGAGTTTCGCTCTTGTTACCCAGGCTGGAGTGCAGTGGCGCGATCTCGGCTCACCGCAACCTCCGCCTCCTGGGCTCAGGCAATTCTCCTGCCTCAGCCTCCTGAGTAGCTGGGATTACAGGCATGCACCACCACGCCCAGCTAGTTTTTTTGTATTTTTAGTAGAGACGGGGTTTCACCATGTTGACCAGGATGGTCTCCATCTTTCGACCTCGTGATCCACCCGCCTCGGCCTCCCAAAGTACTGGGATTACAGGCTTGAGCCACCGCGCCCGGTCGGTGAACAGATTCTTATTGGACTTCTGCTAACAACTATATTGTCATGAAAATAAGAGTGTTCAGTAAGAATTTCAAAATTCTGGAGAAATCAGTCAAGAAAAAAGATAAATGCTTCATTTCTGTTTAAATAAATGTAATCTACTAAATTGTTGTGAGTCATAGTTAGCTCAAGAGAAAGAGATGTCTTAAATCCAGAGACCATAACATCAAAGAACCAGCAATGCTCAAAAGAAGCTATAAAATTATAATCAATTTTCATCAGTGTATTCAGTGCCATATACTCAATTCCAGTCTTGCCGAATCTTGGGTTAGCCGTGTCATGAACCCATCAGTTTCTCAACTAGACTTCTGGAAGCTTCACTGAGTCAAGTGTATGGTCTTAAAGTTATTTGAGCAATAACATCAGAAGCCTGTAACCAGAGTACCTGTTATAGTCTTTTCTGTGAGTCTCAGAGGGAGTCCTGTGTTGGAGATGAACATTCTGATCCATAGCTGATTGCAGGAGCTTTTAGGAAAGCATCAGGCATAAATAATATCTAAATGACAAAGAGCATGAAATGACTATGGCAAAAGATCTGATGAGAGTTCATTATACCACAATTGACAAGGACATTCAATTTTGTCTGTGGCATATGACATTTAAAATAATTGAAAATATGACTCATAACACTATACCACCACATAGCATGGATAAGGAGGACATTGACAAATTTCCAGGAATTTTATATAATTTCTGAAAACATAACAGTTTACCAATTCAAATATAACAGAGGGAAGGTTAGATATCTCTTTTTACTTGTGTATTTTGTATAGTTTTTCTTATAAAAAAATACAACATATTTTATTTGCGTATCTTGCTTTACTTTTTCTGCATACTTTGCATAGAGTTTCTAGTTATTCTATTACTTCTAGTAATTTTATTGATGTATAGGTTATATTTTTAACACTTAGTAATCTTTATTTTCCAGAGTAAAGTAGGAAGTAGACAATTTTAAATTGTCATATGTTAACATTCTATAGTAGATTAGAAAATGTATGAGTATATGATCTCCCAACATCTAGAGTGATGTTCCCTCATAGTATAATTTCTTAAATGATCTAGATATTTAATGCAAATCTTTTAATTAGCTTAACTTTAAGGTTAAAAATTACCAAAAGTACTTTGGAAACTATTATTAGGCAGATTTACTGTAAAAAATTATTATTGAAATAATGTTTTTTAAAATAAGAATAACAATTAGAATCAATTTATAAGCTTTAAGATTTTAAGTATCTAATAAGTATAATATTAGCTTATTTGAGTAGAACTCAAGAAGAATAGAAATTTATGTTTGTTTTATATTTAATAGTGATAGCTCTGAAGGCATAGTTGTTTTATTACACCAAAAATATTAAATTGGTCTTATTTAACTATGTTTTATGTAAATTGTGTTAACTTGAAAAACATTTATATCAGTTTCTACATTTCTAGGAGTTTGGGGAATATTTATGTATAAATGCTTATTTTTTTTTCCAAGTAAGTTAGAATAGAGCATTTTTAGAGGATTGTATAAATGAATTTTGCATTGCTATCTGGAGTTAAGAAAATATCACATATACATAACATAGGTTAATAGGGCAAAAATACAAGTAGAGATCTCATAGGTTTCATCCTTAAATTTTGGCCATGAATCAGGCATACGTATTCTCATGGTTAATTTTAGAGATCTGCTTGATTGGATTAAGAGACACGTAACTGGCAAACCACAGTTTCAATATTTCTACTCATTTGATTACAAGTTCTCACGCATCAAAACTAATTAACAAAATGACAATTTCTAGGACTTCTATGGGAGAGTATGGAAGGTCTTTTGAACTTTGTAATACTGTCAACTGAAGAACGATGAGGTTCATAAATTTGGAAAGGAGTGATTTCATTTTTTACATTTTTATTTATTTTTATTTTTTTGAGACGGTGTTTCACTCTTGTTGCCCAGGCTTGAGTACAATGGTGTGATCTTGGCTCACTGCAACCTCCACCCCCTGGGTTCAAGCAGTTCTCTTTCCTCAGCCTCTCAATTATTTGGGATTACAGATGTCCATCACCAAGCCTGGCTAATTTTTTGTATTTTTAGTAGAGACAGGGTTTCATCATGTTGGCTAGGCTGGTCTCAAACTCCTGAACTCAGACGATCCACCCACTTTGGCTTCCCAAAATGCTGCGATTACAGGCATGAGCACCTGCTCCCAGTGAGAGATTTACTTCCTGTAAAGAGTTGTAGCCAGCCGGGCGCGGTGGCTCAAGCCTGTAATCCCAGCACTTTGGGAGGCCGAGGCGGGTGGATCACGAGGTCGAGAGATCAAGACCATCCTGGTCAACATGGTGAAACCCCGTTTCTACTAAAAGTGCAAAAAATTAGCTGGGCATGGTGGCACGTGCCTGTAATCCCAGCTACTCAGGAGGCTGAGGCAGGAGAATTGCCTGAGCCCAGGAGGCGGAGGTTGCAGTGAGCCGAGATCGCGCCATTGCACTCCAGCCTGGGTAACAAGGGCGAAACTCCGTCTCAAAAGAAAAAAAAAAAAAAAAAAAAGAGTTGCAGCCTGCAGGGTAGTCCTTTTAATAGGCTGCAAAGCATAGACTCCAACCAGAAGCCAGAAGCAGACACTTTAAGGGAGAGATAAAGGAAACAGAAATTTATGCTGAGTGGCATGGTCAAATACAAATATCTAATAAGCTCTAGGAGGAGTCATTAATATTTATGAAAAGAGAAATGAGTGCAATCGCAGTTGAGTTTCTTACTTCCTCATGGTTCCCTTGTACAAAAAATGGCAGTGTTACCATGATGACAGGGCAAAGGGTGAAGTTTTCAGCCTTCTGACATCAAAAGGTGAAGCAGAGGACATGAAAACTTGCTCTGTGGCTCTGGGCATCCACTGTATACTGTCCAGACCCTCTCTGCCATGGGTCGTCTCTTATCAGGCAAGAAAGGAAAGGCAGCTTCAGGCAGATGGTTGATATCAGTGGTGTAGTCTTTTGAAGGGGCTGGTTTCTCTTAAATCCTTTGGTTAGGTGTCTGTTCAGATTTGTGTGCATCTTTAATTGGGCTGCTTTACTTGGTTTTAAGATATTTTTGTATATTGAATACAAATTCTCAGATCTGTATTTTGCAAATAGTTTCCTTCAATATGTGGTTTGTATTTTTTTTCCCTTAACAAGATCTTTTCCAGAGTATACATTTTTAATATTAAAAAAATCCACCTAATTATTTCTTTGGTGTGTATTGCCAGTTTGTGTTTTGTTAAAATTCATTCCTGAACCCAAGAACAGATAGCTTTTATTCTATGTTTTCTTCTGGAAATTGTATAGTTTTGCATTTTTAGTGTGAGGATGATTTTGAGTGATTATTTGTATAAGTTGCAAAGTTTTCATCTACATTCATTTTATTTCCTATGGTTTCCAATGAATCGTTCCTTCACTTAATTTGGGAAAGACACAGGATAGTGGGCTCTGTTAGAGTTGGTAGATAGCTAGACATGAACATGATGGGAAGGCTCACCTGGAGGGATCATCAAAAATTTATAACTTAGTAGCATCTCTAATGCTGGAGTGGATGGGTACTTGTCAGTTGTGCGTAGGAGGAATAAGAGGTACCTATGCAGAAAGAAACACCCTAGAACTCCTCTTAGAATGCCCCAATCATCATTCACTCCACAGCTAAAATGTCAGAAAATTGCTAGCTATGTGCTGATAAGAAGGACAATGGGGACATTTTAAGAGAAGCCTGGGGAAGATTTTTCTTAAATCTTCCCCTCTGGGGTTCAAGTGATTCTCCTACCTCAGTTTATTGAGTAGCTGGGATTATAGGCACATGCCACCACAGCCTGCTGACTTTTTTATTTTTAGTAGAGACAGGGTTTCTCCATGTTGGTCAGGGGGGGTCCCAAACTCTTGACTTTGTGATCCACCTGCCTCAGCCTCCCAAAGTGCTGGGGTTACAGGCTCACACACGCCTGACCCGTGTGACACTTTAATGAAGCAAGGTGTGTAGGTGATGGCTGCCTGATCATCTTTCCATCACGGGGCAGGGCTAGGGGATATGTTGCCTGGAAATTCCTCAGCTCTTTAAGTTGGTAAGGGAAGAAGAAAGAGGGAGCTCTCGGGGGACATGCGGCGAGGTTTGGTGGGGACATAGCTCACCAGATTGTATCTGGTGTTCCCATGTAACTTGTAACAGCTCTCATGGAAGGTGGCCTAGAACCTCAGGGAGTGGGGGTTGCTCACTATCACCTAGGGGTTGGGGGAAGAGAAGCTGAGGCTGTACAGAGTCAGCAGGCAGGACAGAGAAACTATGGCCAGGTTCGGTGGCTCACACCTGTAATTCCAGCAGTTTGGGAGGCGGAGGAAGTTGGACCATTTGAGGTCAGGAGTTTGAGACCAGCTGGCCAACGTGGTGAACCCCCATCTCTACTAAAAATACAAAATTAGCCAGGCTTGCTAATGCATGCCTGTAATCCCGGCTACTCAGGAGGGTGATGCAGGAGAATCGCTTGAATATGGGACGCTGAGGTTGCGGCGAGCCGAGGTCATGCCACTGCACTCCAGCCTGGGCAACAAGAGCGAAACTCCGTCTCAAAAAAAAAAAAAAAAAAAAAACAAAAAAAACTTGCTCTGCCATTGTGGCTACAGGTGCAACCCCTGATGTGTCCCTTCTGCCCTGCTCCTGCTCCAACATCATCCACAACCCCCAGCTGTGGATTTGAAGTCCTGCATTGCAGACAGCATGGATTTGCAGAACTGCGAGCCTGGGGTCTGTCCTGCAGCAGGAGACACAAGAGGAGGGAGCCCCGAGTTTGAGCCAGAGGCAGGCTGTGGTGTCCCCCTGCAGGCCCTGATCCCCTTGTGTTTTGTGACACTCCCCCATATCCTCACACAAGCCATCCCCATTTTCAGCATGATTACAGATGCTCCTTGACTCATGATGGGGTCAAGTCCCCATAAATCTATTATAAATTGGTAATAGCAGCCAAATGCAGTAGCTCACGCTTGTAATCCCAGTAGCTCACGTCTGACTTTGGGAGGTCAATGTGGAAAGATTGCTTGATCCCAGGAGTTCAAGACGAGCCTGGGCAACACAGAGATCCTGTCTCTGAAAAAAAAAAAAAAGTGAAAATATACTAAGTTGAAAATGCATTCATTTATTTATTTATTTATTTTGTTTGTTTGTTTGTTTTTGTTTTGTTTTTGTTTTTTTTTTTTGAGACGGAGTTTCACTCTTGTTACCCAGGCTGGAGTGCAATGGTGCGATCTCGGTTCACCGCAACCTCCGGCTCCTGGGTTCAGGCAATTCTCCTGCCTCAGCCTCCTTAGTAGCTGAAATTACAGGCACACGCCACCATGCCCAGCTAATTTTTTGTATTTTTAGTAGAGACGGGGTTTCACCATGTTGACCAGGATGGTCTCCATCTCTCGACCTCGTGATCCACCTGCCTCGGCTGTCCAAAGTGCTGGGACTACAGGCTTGAGCCACCGTGCCTGGCCTTCATTTATTTTTTTGAGACAGAGTCTCACTGTCATCCCGGCTGGAGTGTAGTGGTGCAGTCTTGGCTCACTGCAACCTCTGCCTATCAGGTTCCAGTGATTCTCCTGCCTCAGCCTCCAGAGTGGCTGGCATTACAGACATGAGCACTGTGTAAATTTTGTATTTTTAGTAGAGATTGGGTTTCACCATGTTGGCTAGGCTGGTCGTGACCTTTTGACCTCTGGTAGTCTGCCTATATCAGTCTCCTAAAGTGCTGGGATTATAGGCATGAGCCACTGTACCTGTCCTATTTATTTTTATTTTTATTTTTGGAGGTGGAGTCTGGCTCTGTTGCCCCGGCTGCAGTGCAGTGATTCCATCTTGGCTCACTGCTTGCAACCTCTGACTTCCGGGTTCAAGCGATTCTCCTGCCTCAGCTTACCAGGTAGCTGGGACTACAAGCACCCTACGACACCTAGCTAATTTTTGTATTTTTAGTAGAGACGGGGTTTCACCATGTTGCCCAGGCTGGTCTTGAGCTCCTGAGCTTAGGCAATCTGCCCACCTCAGCCTCCCAAAGCATAGGGATTACATGTGTGAGCCACCCTACCTGGCCCGCAAATGCATCTAATACACCTACCCTACCAAGCATTGGATGTTAGCCCAGCCGACTTTATGTTGATAACAAACCGAGCAGTACTAAAAGGAGAACAAAACCCACTCACCCTTCCCCAGCTTGGATCATGACTTTGACATTTCAGGGGTCCGGCCTTCATGAATGTTTGTAGAAATAGATAATAAACTTGGATAAATGTACCACCTTTAAGTGTACAATTCAGTGGCGTTTGGTAGCTTCACAATATTGTGCAACAATCACTACCATCTGTTTCTATACTTTCTCATCATCCCAAACAGAAATGCTGTCCTCTTGAAGCAATTGTTTACCTACTTTTAAATTTTTATTTACATATTTATTTATTATGAGACCGAGTCTTTCTCTGTCTCCAAGGCTAGAGTACAATGGTGCAATCTCGGCTCACTGCTACTTCCACCTCCCAGGTTCTAAGCAATTCTCCTGCCTCAGCCTCCAGAGTTGAGATTGCAGGTGCATGCCACCACACCCAGCTAATTTTTGTATTTTTTGTAGAGATGGGGTTTCACCGTGTTGGTCTTGCTGGTCTTGAACTCCTGACCTCGTCGTGATCCAGCCACCTCAGCCTCCCAAAGTGCTGGGATTACAGGCATAAGCGAAAATTTTTATTTTTTTAAGAGATAAGGTCCTGCTCTGTTACCCAGGTTGGAGTGCAGTGGCATGATTATAGCTCACTGCAGCCTCAATCTCCTGGGTTCAAGTGATCCCTCCTGCCTCGGCCTCCCAAGTAGATGGTACTACAGGTGCACATAATTTCATGTGGCTAATTTTTACCTTTTCTATAGAGACAGGGTGTCACTATGTTCCCAGGCTGGAACTCCTGGGTTCCAGCGATCCTCCCACCTCAGCCTCCTGAAGTACTGGGATTAAGGGCATGAGCCACTGTGCCTGGTCCTCATGCAATTTATTGAATACCAACAGTGAAAAACAGACAGGTTGTATCGGTACTGGAAGCAGAGTTTCTACTGAATGTGATCATTTTTGTGCTATTGTAAAGTCAAAAAATTGTGTGACCATCTGCACTTGGAACTACTGGTAGGCTTAGACACTTGGATTTTAGATCCAGAAGCATCCAAACACCTCCTGCTGGGTGGGAGAAGGCTGTAGGGGTCAGAGCTCTTAGCTGCTATCGAGAGAAGCCCACTCAGGCTGAGTTTAAACACTGAGGCCGGGCACTGTGGCTTATGCCTGTAATCCCAGCACTTTGGGATGTCGAGGTGGGTGGATCACCTGAGGTCAGGAGTTTGAGACCAGCCTGACCAACATGATGAAACCCTATCTTACTAAAAATACAAAACAGCCCGGCATGGTGGCACGTGTCTGTAGTCCCAGCTACTTGGGAGGCTGAGGCAGGAAAATTGCTCAAACATGGGAGGCAGAGGTTGCAATGAGCCGAGATCATGCCATTGCACTCCAGCCTGGGTGACAGAGCAAAACTCCATCTCAAGAAAAAAACAAAAGAAAGAAAAGAAAATGAATTTGTGGGCAGCTGAGAAGAATCGAGGAGACACAGAGACTAAAGATGACAGGCAGCCAGCTGGACAGCCACAGCCTCATCAAGCCCAAACATGCAGAAGCTGGCCTAAGGGGGTGACAAAGAAATGGCCGGGCATGGTGGCTCATGCCTGTAATTCCAACATTTTAGGAGGCCTAGGATAGCAGATCACTTGAGACCAGGAGTTCAAGACCAGCCTGACCAATATGGTGAAACCGTTTCCACTAAAAATACAAAATTAGCCAGGCATGGTTGCAGGTGCCTGTAACTCCAGCTACTTGGGGGCTGAGGCAGGAGAGCTGCTTGAGCCTGGGAGGTGGAGGTGGCAGTGAGCTGAGATCACACCATTGGACTACAGTCTGATCAACAGAGTGACTCTTTCTCAAAAAAAAAAAATAATAAGAAAAGAAAAAAAAACCACATAGAGACAATTTGTATGCAGAATTGTGAGTGTCTCTCCTTTTGGGGGCAATGTCAGGGGATTTCCAGGATCTGGGAGTGGGCACCGAGCATGTGGCTGAGAATCCTGGACAGCTGCAACATCCAGATGTACTTAGCAGAGGAATCCGGGATGTGCCTGACTGGGGTATCAAAAAAGCCATCAATTCCAGCTGGCTGTGGATGTTGATGCTATACATCCTGTATATGAATTCTCCCATCAGAAGCTCTATCTAGTTAGAAATGCAAATAAGAAAGAAAATCATGCTCCCGTTCCCCAAAGGAAAGGGCAGGGAGGCGGGAAGGTGGAAGGGAACTTCCTGGTGCTGCGGCCTGAATCTCCACTTGTGCTGCTGTCTTCCCCATTAGACTCTGTACTTCCAGAAGGGGCTGGAGATGGGCACAATGTGAGCCCCTCCCTTCTCTCCAGAAGTGTTCTGCAACCCTGACATTCACAGTAGTTGCTTCTTTCTGTTCGTCTTTTTTTTGAGGCAGGTTCTTGCTCAGTCACCCAGGCTGGAGTGCAGTGGTGTGATCATGGCTCACTGCAGCCTTGACCTCTTGGGCTCAAGTGATTGTCTCCCCTCAGCCTCCTGAGTAGCCGGGACTATAGGCGTGCACCACCATTCCTGGTTAATTTTAAAAAAGCTTTTTTTTTTTTTTTTTTTTTTCCCCCTATAGAGACAGGGTCTTACTATGTTGCCAGGCTGGTCCCAAACTCCTGGGCAATGGCACAATCTCAGTTCACTGCAACCTCCGACTCCCAGGCTCAAGTGATTCTCTTGCTTCAGCCTCCTGTATAGCTGGAATTACAGGCATGTGCTACCACACCTGGCTAATTTTGGTATTTTTGGTAGAGATGGGGTTTCTCCATGTTGTCTGGCTGGTCTCAAACTCCTGACCTTGTGATCTGCCCACCTTGGCCTCCCAAAGTGCTGGGATTACAGGCGTGAGCCTCCTTGCCTGGCCTATCCCTTTTCTTTTCTATGGATTTTGGAAGACTCCACACTGTTGAGCCTGTAACATTTCTCAAAGTCTGGATTTCCCTGGTGCAGGTGAACCCATTTTTCTGTCTTTTGTGTTTGTGGCATATTTGCAGCTGGATTTATGCTCACCCCATTAGGTTAGAGTTTGATCGTGTTGGCAAGATTTAGTGGGTGATGTGATTGATCTCTTATTGGTGATGAATACTATCCTATTGTCTCTCTTATTTTGTTAATTTTTTAAATTAGTTTTTTTAGAAATAGGGGTCTCATTTTGTCACCCAGTCTGGAGTGCAGTGACTCCCCCATAGCTCCCTGAAGCCTCAAATTTCTGGGCTCAAGTGATCTGCACACTGCAGCCTCCTAAGTAGCTGAGACCACACACCACCACACCCAACTTTTTTTCTTTTTTGAGACGAAGTCTTGCTCTGTCGCCCAGGCTGGAGTACAGTGGCATGATCTCAGCTCATCGCAAACTCTGCCTCCCAGGTTAATGCAATTCTCCTGCCTCAGCACTCTGAGTAGGTGGAATTATAGGCACCTGCCACCACACCCAGCTAATTTTCATATTTTTAGTAGAGATGGGCTTTCACCATGTAGGTCAGGCTGGTCTGGAACTCCTGACCTGAAGTGATCTGCCTGCCACAGCAGGCAGATGTGTGGCATCACACTGCACCTGGCCAATGCCCAGCATTTTCTTTTTTTAGACTGAGTGTTGTTTTGTCACCCAGGCTGGAGTGCAGTGGCACAATCTCGGCTCACTGCAATCTCCACCTCCTGGGTTCGAGTGATTCTGCTGCCTCAGCCTCCTGAGTAGCTGGAATGACAAGCACCCACCACCAGGCCCAGCTAATTTTTGTATTTTTAGTAGAGATGGGATTTCACCATATTGGCCAGGCTGGTCTTGAACTGACCGAGTGATCCACCCACCTCAGCCTCCCAAAGTGCTGGGATTCCAGGCGTGAGCCACCACACCTGGTACCTAATTCCTATTTACTGGTCATGGATGGGAGCTATGGAACCTTCCCCCAGAACACATGCTGGCCCCATCAGAACTTCAGTGTTCAGTCTCCTAAGAGATGTTCCTCTGTTTGTGGTACACACTCAAATAATCCATCTCAGTCCACTGTCAGACAACTTCCAGGAATGACAGTGGCTGTGGTCTATCTGAAGAAACACTGAAGTAGGAGTCAGCAGACCCCAGGACTCTTTTGACTTAGCCACTAACAACTTAATCTGGCCTTGGGAAAAAAAAAAGAGCTGGAGCGACCATGCCTGTAATCCCAGCACCTTGGGAGGTCGATGTGGGAGGATTGCTTGAGCCCAGGAGTTTGAGAGCAGCCTGGGCAACATAGCAAGACCATGTCTCTACAACAAATTTCAAAAATTTTTCCAGGTGTGGCAGTGTCCCCCTGTAGTCCCAGCTACTCAGGAGGCTAAAGTGGGAGGATCACTTGAGTCCCGGAGGTCAAGACTGCAGTGAGCCAAGGTCATGCCACTGCACTCAAGCTTGGGCTTCAAAGTGAGACACTGTCTCTGAAAAAAGCTGGAGCTTTTGTTTCACATTTGTAAAAGGTAAATGATATTATCTCCTTTATGGAGTTACTGTGAGGATGGAAATGCAATTATTTCTTTTCCTTCTCCTTTTAGAAATACAATGAGATAGGCATAGTGTACAGGTGAGGTGGCTCATGCCTGTAATCCCAGCACTTTGGGAAGCTGAGGCAGGTGGATCACCTGAGGTCAGGAGTTCAAGACCAGCCTGACCAACATGCAGAAACCCCACCTCTACTAAAAATACAAAATTAGACAAGCATGGTGGCATGTGCCTACAATCTCAGCTACTTGGGAGGCTGAGGCAGAAGAATTGCTTCAACCTGGGAAGCAGAGGTTGTAGTGAGCTGAGATTGCACTCCAGCATGGACAACGAGAAGGAAACTCCGTCTCAAAAGTAATAATAATAAATAGATAGGCGTAGGCCCAGCGCGTCGGTAGGATTTGAACCCCTGCGCCTCAGGTTGGGGAGTCACTTGGAGAGAAAAGCTGAGTCCCAGGCTTTGGGACCTCGGGAGACCGAAACCTGTCCTGCGGGTTATTGGGCCAGGTGGGGGAAGCAGCGCCCCGAGGCCTCCCGCCAGGGTCCCGGAAACAAAGGCCAAGTGTTTGCTCTGTGGCTGAAGGGACAATGGCCCCGCGGATCTGTCCCCGTGGTGGGGGGGGTGGGGGGTGCGCTCCTCCTCAGCGAGTTTCCTGGTTCTCTGGCCAAGCCCTCTGAACTCCGAAGTAGACCATCGTTAGGGGGGGCCAGGGGACAGCACGAGGTCCCCGTGGGGTGTCTGCCAGCCCTGGGTGCCATGTCCTGAGCAGCTGTGCTGTCAGTTACATAAACATGTGTGTGGCACTTTCTGGCAGTCAGGCGCTCAGCAGCATGCAGATAACCGAAAGGGTTCCCTTAAATGGCCTGTGAGGGAGGGGCAGCCGCGCGTAGTCGCCTGCTGGAGGCCGCACAGCCGGGAGGTGCCGCCGGGGTGGGGTTGGGTGTGGCTGCTATGTGCCAGGGGTGGCGGCCAGGCGGAGGGCACCTCCATCTGGAAGCTCCAGCCCATCACAGTGCAGTCCACAGGTTCCAGACGGGGCTGTGGGGGCAGGGTGAGGGAGGGAAGGCTCCCGGGGGTCAAAGGAAGAGAAGGTGCCTGTTCCGGGGACCCCAGGGTGAGCTTTCCAGGCAGAGGGAAGCCCGGGGCCGGTTGTCATGGGGGTGTCTGAGTCTTTAGCTGGAGTTACTGGGGCAGGGAGGTTGGAAACGGAGGCCAACCGGTGTGAGCCTCCGCCTGCTGAGAGCCCCTGGGAAGGGCTGGTGTCTGCTGGCAGCGGCCTGTGACCCCGACCGTCCACTGCAGGCAATTGCAGGAGCCTCCTCCCTGGTCTCTGCCCTCACTCACAGTGGCGCCAGCCGCCCCTGCGCCCCAGCAGAAGCCGGGCTTTTACAGCGCAGCCCCCTCTGCCCCAGCGCTCGCCTCTCCAGTCACCGTCACGGCTCTGGGCCCCTGCACTGCCCGTTCTGTTCTGCATTCCTTCTGCCTTTTCTGCACTGTAAGGCAGACCTCTGCTGTCTTCACTGCTTTATTTCCCCAGACTCAGCCAGCATCGAAGGCGTGCCTTGTCCTAGGACCCTTGCAGCTGGCATGCAGGGAGGAGTGTGAGGCTCCCTGTCTCTCCTCAGACTCTCAGAATTCAGAAGAGCCACACTTTTTTGTCCTTGCCCTGCTGGGCCAAAGATGCCCTGCCTTCGTTGTTCTCTGGGGTAGACACCCTGCGCTTTTGTTGTGCACCTGCCACATGGAACAGGGAGCTGCCCCGGGCCCTGCCCTCTGTAGCTGAGTCCGGCTTCCCTGGCCACCCTCAGCTCAGCAGGGCCCCAGGAGCCCCAGTGCTATGTGACACCTTCCGCAAGTGTGGAATTGAGAAGAATGTGCCTTTCATCCCTGAGTTACCGTGTGGCTGGCATGTGCCCTGGCACGAGGGTCAGTGGTGGGCAGGGGCACAGCAGGAAGGCACCTCCTGCTGTGCCCCTGCTTTCGCCCTTTCTTGACTTCTCTGGCCAGCTCTTAGGTTGAAGTAAGTCCTGCCTGTTTTAACAGATGTTTATTAAACATCTGCCCTGGCCAGGCTCTGAGCAGCCTCCAGGGTCTCTGTCCTGAATACAATAGGCCCCTCCTGGTGCTGGCGGGTGGAGGCGGGGAGATTAAGTCCAGTGTCCCACAGGTGACTGCGTAGTTCCACATGGGGCAATAGGGAGAAAGAGCAGATCTTCCCTTTTATTTTTATTTACTTACTTATTTATTTATTTATTTTATTTTAATAAATTGAGACAGAGTCTCGCCCTGTTGCCAGGCTGGAGTGTAGTGGCGCGATCCCGGCTCACTGCAACTTCCATTTTCCGGTTTCAAGCAATTTTTCTGCCTCAGGCTCCCAAGTAGCTGGATTACAGGCACGCGCCACCACGCACGGCTAAAGAGACCTTTCCTTTTGTGAAAGGTACGCTGGTGGGGACAGCCGGGAGGGGAGATGAAACTGAGTGGAAGTGGGAGGCACTTTGGTGCCTGGCACGTTGTCTCACACCTGTAATCTCAGCACTTTGGGAGGCTGAGGCTGGGGGGTCGCTCTAGCCTGGGAGTTTGTGACCGGCCTGGTCAGCATCAGACCCCTGTCTCTACTTTTAAAAATAAAAATAAGATATTTTGGGCAGAGAGAAGTCCCTATGCAAAGGCCTAGAGGTGAGTGTTTGCCTGGTTTTTTCTTTTTCTTTCTTTTTTTTTTTTTTTTTTTGAGACGGAGTTTTGCTCTTGTTACCCAGGCTGGAGTGCAATGGCACGATCTCGGCGCACCGCAACCTCCGTCTCCTGGGTTCAGGCCATTCTCCTGCCTCAGCCTCCTGAGTAGCTGGGATTACAGGCACGAGCCACCATGCCCAGCTAATTTTTTGTATTTTTAGTAGAGACGGAATTTCACCATGTTGACCAGGATGGTCTCGATCTCTCGACCTCGTGATCCACCCACCTCGGCCTTCCAAAGTGCTGGGATTACAGGCTTGAGCCACCGCGCCTGGCCAGAGTTTTGCTCTTGTTCCCCAGGCTGGAGTGCAATGGCAGGGTCTCCGCTCACTGTATCCTCCGCCTCCTGGGTTCAGGCAATTCTCCTGCCTCAGCCTGCTGAGTAGCTGGGATTACAGGCATGCACCACCATGCCCAGCTGATTTTTTTGTGTTTTTAGTAGAGATGGGGTTTCACCATGTTGACCAGGATGGTATTGATCTCTTGACCTCGTGATCCACCCACCTCGGCCTCCCAAAGTGCTGGGATTACAGGCTTGAGCCACCGCACCCGGCCTTGCCCGTTTTTTTCAAGGAGCAGAGGGAGGGTGTGAGGGGGCGAGGGCCTGGGGAGTTTATGCTCATCTGAGGGTGATGGGAAAGGAGTGTTGCTTGGGCCTCCCACGTGCTGTGAGAAAAGCTCTGCCTTGTTGGTCGGAGCAGGCCTCGAGGCCAAGGCGTGTGTGGGGGCCCCATGGCCCAGCTGGTTTGAGAACCTCACAGCTCCCAGGCCCTTCTCCCCCTCCAGCCTCCCTGTCCTTCGCTGTCCTGTTGCTGGTGAACACCTCGTACAACCGTGGATTTTACTGTGGGGGTTGACTCCATCTGGTACCCCTATCGTCCAGATACCATCACCCTTGGGCTCATGGCGGGGGTCACCATCACAGCCACCGTCATTCTTGTAAGGCAGGAGGGGTTCAGAGGGACAGGGAGGGGGGCAGGATGGGGTACAGCCTAACCCTGGGTTCCTGATGGGGGTGGCCTGGAGGTCTGTGGGGGGCTGGGGGACACAGCCTTGCCCCGAGTGGTAGTTGTGGGTAATAGGAAACCCCTTTTGTTTTTTGAGACGGAGTTTTGCTCCTGTTGCCCAGGCTGGAGTGCAATGGCAGGATCTCCGCTCACTGTAACCTCCACCTCCTGGGTTTAAGTGATTCTCTTGCCTCAGTCTCCCTAGTAGCTGGGACTACAGGCATGCTAATTTTTGTATTTTTAGTAGAGACAGGTTTCATCATATTGGTCAGGCTGGTCTTGAATGCCCGACCTCAGGTGATCCTCCCGCCTCAGCCTCCCACAGTGCTGGGCTGGCAGGCGTGAGCCACCAAGCCCAGCTAGGGCACCTTTAGAGTCTCCAGCTCTGCAGCAGCCTTGGGGAGGCCCGTGGGGAGGACTGAAGCCCACTAAGGGCCCATGGGCTGACCAGGACCCCCTCTGGTCACCGCGGCTGCCCCACACGCAGGTCTCAGCGGGAGAAGCCTACCTGGTGCCCACAGACCAGCTCTATTCCTGCTCTGACTTCAATAATTACGTGGCTGCTGTGTACAAGGTGCTGGGGACCTTCCTCTTCGGGGCGGCTGTGAGCCAGTCTCTGACGGACCTGGCCAAGTACACGATCGGCCACCTGCACCCCAATTTCCTGGCCATCTGTGACCCCGAGTGGAGCTGGGTCAACTGCTCGGTCTACGTGCAGCTGGAGAGCGTGTGCAGGGGAAAAGCTGCTGACGTCACCGAGGCCAGGTGAGTGTGGATGAGCAGCCTTCACTCTGGGGGCAGTGGGAGCTGAAGAAGCCGCAGAAGCCAGATGGTTAGCAGCCAGCAGTCAGGGGGTCAGGCAGGTGCCCCACAGACAGCAGGAGGCCGCAGGGAGCATGCTGTCTCCCTTGAGTCTCAGCCCTGCCCTCTTCTGCACTGTATTTTTTTTTTTTAAAGATGGGGTTTCACCATGGTGGCCAGGCTGGTCTTGAATTCCTGACCGCAGGTGATCCACCCACCTTGGCCTCCCAAAGTGCTAGGATTACAGGCGTGAGCCACCGCGCCCAGCCATGCACTGTCTTCTTACCATTTCTACTGATAGGTCCTTAAACGTTTCAACTCATCGTTGTGCTTTTTAAAAAAATCAAAATATTGACTGACAAGCCTAGGGTAATGTCAGACCAGAAAAAAAAAATAAATAAATCAAAATAAAATTTGTATAAGATAAGTCACCATTTCTTCCATTTTAATGTGTACAGTTCATTTTTAGTACATTCACAATGCTGTACAGCCATCTCCTCTACCTAATTCCAGAATATTTTCATCTCATCAGAAAGAAACCCCGCAGCATAGGTAAAATGGCAAAACCCCGTCTCTACGACAAATAAAAAAATTAGGCCGAGCTAGGTGGCTCATGCCTATAATCCCCGCATTTTGGGAGGCTGAGGCGGGCAGATTACCTGAGGTTGGGAGTTCGAGACCAGGCTGGCCAACATGGAGAAATCCTATCTCTACTAAAAATACAAAATTAGCCAGGCATGGTGGCACACGCTTGTAATCCCATTGAATACCACACTATGAGCAAGAGAACCCTGCAGTGCTCTAGTTGCCATCACGGGAGTGTTGCCAGGACGCTATGGGCAAGAGGGTCTTGCAGTGCCCCAGCGGCCAGCAGGGGGCGTGACCCCACTACACCAAGAGTAAGAGTGTCCAGCAGCACAGGCACCACACCGTGAGCAAGAGGATGTAGCACTACCCTGTTTGCCAGCAGCGGGCATATTGCCACTATACTGAGCAAGAGGGCTCTGCAGTACTCCAGCTGCCAACAGGTGATGCCAGTCACTACACTGTCAGAGGGCCCTGCAGTGGACCTAGCCAGAAGGGGGCGTGGGCACAGCATCGTGAGCAAGAGGGCCCTGCAGTGCAGGCCCCCAGTAGGGGCCCCCACACCCACCTTTCAGATTCTTGAGGCTCCTCTACCGGTGTGCATCATGTCACACCACCAGCGTGCATTGAGTCACAGCGGTCTGCAGAGGTGCGTTCTCCTCCGTATAGAACTGGGGGGCATTGTGAGGGTGGAACTGCGTCCTCCTCAGCACAGACCTTGGGGCAGGGTTCTTACTGCAAGAGGGGCTTGCGGTGGCCCCAGCTGCCATCAGGGGGGTGCAGACACAGGACCATGAGCAAGAGGGCCCCGCACGCCTGGCCACCAGCAGGGGGCGCCCGAGTCTGCCTTTTCAGTTGGCGTCACGGCAATCTGCGGAGCTGCGTTCTCCACGGCACAGACATAGCGGGCACAGCCTTGGTTTGGGACAACTCTGGGCCATGTCCACGGTGAGTGAAACCCTTCCTGTTTGCATTCCTGTCTGCTTAGGGTCAGAGACTAGTACGAAGAGCTCTGTGTGGGAAACTGGACACGAAAAGCCCCTCTGAAGCCTGCGCACCTGGGTTCTCCCCGCCCAAGGCCAGGCGGCTGCAGTGTGAGGTGCACCCAGCAGCCTCAGAAGACAAATAGAGCGTTCCTGAGGCAGATATGGCCTCTGAAATATGGATACAATAACCCCAGTGCTCAGGTAGGAAACACCTAATGCTAATGCAAGGCCTCAGTCCAAAAATGTTACTATAAAATCCGCACCATTCATGCGGCCCTGCCAGTACAGCAGTTTCAATACCCAACACGGACATATCAGTGCAAATGTAGAAACTAACGTATGGTTAGGGTTTAGGGTGAGGATTAGGGCTAGCGGATAGGGTTAGAGTTAGGGGTTACCAGTTAGGGGTTAGGATACAGGGGTTAGAAAAATTTTAGGCAAATTTGAAGGAAGGAATGATGCATGAATCATGCCTGAAGCACCAGAACGGAAAACAGGGCTTGGGGCTTCGAGCTCTTAGCGGAGGCAGCTGAGTGAGGTTTCTCATGGGCTCCAGCTGGGCGATTGCTGGTTGTGGGGATGGTTCCCTCAGTGTAAATAGTCATATAGCCAGCTGGCAGCTGGGCTTTTTGTCATTAACTAATTGGTTTATTCATGTTTTTAAGTCAGTTTACATGCCTCGAAGTTCGGTTTCCATTTGCTTAGGCAAGACCTCAGGCTAACGGCTTCCTCCTTTTTTGCTTTAACATATCAAAACCATAATTCATTTTCATTTTATTTTCCTGGCATTAATAAAAGTAAGTTCACATTTTTGTTGTCATTCAGAAAGTCAGTTTAATTGGCAGCCTATTTGTGATGTTGCATAAAATAATGTCTGTTAATTATTAGCATCTTAGATTAGATGAAATATGTTAACTCTATTAAGCTTTGTTATGAAACCATAACAGGAGTTCAGTTGCTTTTTTTTCCTCCTAGGCTTTAACCAATTAAAATACACTCAAGCATCTCCTAACAATGTGGATACTGTCTGAGAAATGTGTCCTTAGGGATTTCATCTTTGTGCAAACACCATCCAGTGTCCTTATAAAACCTGGATGGGATGGTGTAGCTCCCTTCACACGTAAGTGATATAGTATAGCTTCTTGCTTTCAGGCTACATACCATACCTGTATAGCTCATCTCTGTACTGAATGCTGTAGTCAAATGTCACACCATGGTGATTGTGGATTGTGATCCCAAAATAACTGAGTCAGGTCTCAGTCAAGTAGAAAGCTTATTTCACCAAGGTTAAGGACATGCCCATGACACAGCCTCAGGAGGTCCTGACAACATGGGCCCAAGGTGGTCAGGGTAGAGCTTGCTTTTATATATTTTAGAGAGACAGGATACACCAATCAATATGTGTAAGATGTAAAGTCATTTGGTTCAGTGAGGTGGAACAACTAGAAGAAGGAAGGCGGGGTAGGGGGTGGTTCTAGGTCAGAAGTAGATAAAACAAAAGTTGCATTCTTCTGAATTTTTTGATCAGCCTTCCACTGAATACAATTTAGTCTGGTTCAGTGAAGTTGCATTTTTACATAGACAGTAGGGCAGAGGAATGGTGTGATCTTGGCCCAGCACACCTGCCTCCTCCCTGGTTTAATTGATTGTCTTGCCACATCCTCCCCAGTAGCTGGGATTACAGGCATGTACCACCAAGCCTGGGTAATTTTTGTATTTTTAGTAGAGATGGGGTTTCTCCGTGTTTGTCAGGCGGGTCTTGAGCTCCCGACCTCTGGTGATCCGCCTGCTTTGGCCTCTCAAAGTCTTGGGATTACAGGCATGAGCCACCATGCCTGGTCAGGAAGCTTATTTTGATTCTGATATTGTCAACTGTATTTCAGGTATAACTTGTTTTCCTTGGAGCGTTAAATACTGCGTTGGTATTGTATTACACAAATAAAACAGAGATCCCTTTTTATTACATTCATTGCTAGTGATATTGACAACTAAATTTAGATACATTCCAGAGTCTGGGCTTCCAGTAATTCTTGGCGATCCTCTAAAGGTAAATTACTTTTTCTCACAAGACACAGTGACATCTGAAGTCACATTGATTGTCCTGCCACTTTTGTTTCTCTAGTTTCATCAATTTCTTCAAAGCATCTTTGGGGGAATAACTTTGACTATCCCTTTAAACTTTTCAGTATTAGAAAGCATCGTCATGAAACATTGAATAATTGTGGTCACAAATTCCCTTTACAGTCTTCCTTTGAATATTTTTTCCAATGGCAAATATTTGCTTTTGTTATATTGTAGCTAAAAGGAATGCTGGGAAACAAAACAAAGACAAGCACTCATTATAATAAATGATTCAGTCACAATGAATTGCTATTTTAATTTTTTAAAAAAAGTTATATATTTGAAAACGTCCTGCTGTAAATTGAAGTAGTCTCCAAAATCTGAATTTGTTCCTTGGTTCTAAGGTGACTAGATTTCCTAGAGAGTGAACCACACCACAAGAAAAAAGATATGATAAATATGTTTACATGGATGTGTTATTTTAACATAAATCTTGTAAAATAGGCATTTCATTGAAATTTTATATGTTTGCCTAAATTACTTTGCAGCATCATGAATGCCCTTGTTTTGAAAAGTAGTAGTTAGTGTCAATTACTACTTATTATTAGTACAAATAATGAAGCAGATATTTTAAAAAATTTGTAGTTTTTAAATAAAGTTTTTATTTTAAATTGGTTTTAGATTCACACTGAAATTGGGAGGAAAATGCAGATTTCCTGTGTAGACCCAAACTAGTTTCCCCTCGTATTAACATATCAACATGTGTCAGATACCTTATTAACAATTTTTTTTTTTTGAGATGGAGTCTTTCTTGCTCTGTAACCTAGGTTGGAGTGCAATGGCACGATACTGGCTCATTGCACCCTCTACCTCCCATGTTTAAGTGATTCTCCTGCTTCAGCCTCCCAAGCAGCTGGGATTACAGGTGCCCACCAGCACGCTTGGCTAATTTTTTGTACTTTTAGTAGAGATGGGGTTTCGCCATGTTGGCCAGGCTGGTCTGGAACTCCTGACCTCAGATTATTTACCCATCTAAGCCTTCGAAAGTTGTGGGATGACAGGCATGAGACACCATGCCCAGCCTACTATCAGTATATTTGCTTTGGTTAGGTATCTGTTCAGATATTTACCCAGTTTTAAAATCACGTATGTATTTTGTAATTATCTTCTCACATCTCTCTTGTCTTTTTGTTCTCTGAATACAGTTTTGCACAGTAGAATACTTAGTTTTATAAAGTCTGTGTTATCAATATTTTCATGAATTGGCATTTGATGTTTTGTGTTACAAGTCAACACCAAACTCAACGTCATATAGATTTTGTTTTAGATTTTTTATAGTTTTGCATTTAAAATTACAGTCTCTGGACTATTTTGAGTAGGTTTTTGTTTTTCTTAATTTGTGTATTTATTCATTTTATTCTACATGGCTTCCAAAGTCTTCCATCACTGTCTTTGGGAAGGAATGGGTACAGTGGGCTTCATTTTGGTTTGAATTTCTAAAATTATCACACTGCGTAAACTCAATATCGAATTTTATAGGTATTTCAGGACAGCCAGGCGGGGTTGCATGTCCACCTAGAAACTGAGCAAGAGTGTCTGTGCTGAGCTCTGGCATTACCAGAGGGTGCACGAACCGACTCCTGACCAACTTCCCTCTGAGGTGCCAGAAGCGGCAAGGAGCTTTATCTTCCTCAGGGTAGCATGAAGGTCGTGTCAACTTGGTGTTGTTCATTGGTGAGTAACAAACTTCCTGTCCAAAGCCCTGAGTGCAGAGGAGAGAGTCTTTAGAGAGTACTCAGCAGAGGAAGGAATTCAGCTAGACAAAGGAAACCATCAAATCCACTGTTTTGACTACACTCTGATCTTGTCAGTGTCCAAGACACAGCGGCTGCTAGTAAGTATTCTCACAGTGGTCTGTAATATAGTAATCACACCATGCCCTAACACCAGTATAATATTCACAGCATGTCCTAACACTAATATCCATATCATGCCATAACACTAATATATCCACACAGTAGCTTCTAATACTAGTAAATACAGTAGTATCTACTAAGTGAACTCTGTTGACATGGAGACTTTTATAAGGATTTCACAGCTTTGGTTGAACTATAGCCTCTATAATGGATTTTGATGAGGTCTTTGCTTTCCTGGCATGGTATTGATATGGTTGTTCTAAAAAGTAGTTTGCTTTCCAGTAATGTCATACTTCTAGGAATCTTCCAATAGCAGTACAAAGTATAACCTGTTTCTTCTCTTAGATTTTGCAGCAGTTGTTGCTGTACCAGATTTACAATGTCCCAGAAAATACTTCAGTATATTTTGCCCAAAGTACACTCTCCCAGGTAACCACCACATAACCCCTAGATCAGGAAATCTGCATGGTTACTACATGATAATTCAGTCTACAAACTCATTTCACTTTTACCTTCTGCACCACTGTGGGGAACATTCCCGTGTGAGACCCCTAAAAGGCGTGAGTCTCACTATACGGTGAGTTTGATCCCAAACAGTTTCCTACTGGAGGCAGTCAAGCTATCCGGAAATATAGGAACTGAAAGATGAATGATCAGTTTCTAATATCAACCACAATATTGTTTGGGCCTAAAACTATGCGTTGCTGCTAGACCGAGTGACCCCCTGCCGGCAATCAGTTCCTGATTTTAACCTTTTTATGACTTTAAGAATAAGTTTTAACCTTTACTTACCTAACTGCCTTGTACCCTAGATAATGGTTTAACTGTCGATATTTGCAAAGCAAATGCCACCATAAGGGATGGCTTTGATTCCTGACTCAGAGATTCCTGAATGTGGAAGTTGAGTTAAGTTGAGTCAGGAGTAGACAAAGGAGAATCTGATTAAAAGATATTCTGATGAGCAAAACCAAAAAACCTTTTCACATTTCAGTTCTAAAACAAGGTCAAACCAGAGATACCTGCAGCCAGGAGGAACAATGTTTGGATATAAACAAGCTTTGTGAATAATGTTTGGATATAAACAAGCTTTGTGAACAATGTTTGGATATAAATAAGCTTTGTGAATAATGTTTGGATATAAACAAGCTTTGTGAATAATGTTTGGAAACAAACTTTGTGATTGTAGAAAATTTTGTTACTTTTAACAACCATTGATTGCATATCTGACTTCTCTATTGTATAGGCCATGTGAGGCATACATTTACATTCCTCTTACTATGACGTAAACCAGAGCCAAGAAAGTGTTTTTATTCCTGGCCTTTGAAAAATAAAATTTGCTGTTTAGGCACAGCCTATCAGCCCTCCAGACGTCTCGCTTTCTCTCTCTCTGTCTTTATTATTTTTCCAGGTGTACTCCCTCTTCCAGGTATTGGGACCCTCTTGCAGGTCGAGAGACCCCCAGGCAGACGTGCCTACCTGTCCCGGACGGTCCACGACACACCACCTGGGAGTTTGATTTTTTTTTCATTGTTCTGATCCGGTTTTCTTTTCCTGGCACTGTTCCCCAGACTTTCCTGCATATTTGTCACCTTGACACACTTAAAGAGCATACAAGTTTTTGTTTGAACACCTGTCTTAAGTTCTTTGTGGTATATGCTGAGGAATGGAATCATTGAGTCATATGGCAAATCTATTTGCAAGTGTTTGAAGAAACACCAAATGATTTTACACATAGGCTGGACTGTTTAATACTGTCAGGAGCAGTGTTTATGGGTTCAAGTTTCTGCACGTCTTTGTCAACTCTTTTTTTTTTGTTTGTTTTTTAGTATAACTATTCTAGTGTGAAATTATTTGAATTTTTTTTTTTTTTTTGAGATGGAGTCTTTCTCTGTCGCCCAGGCTGGAGTGCAGTAGCACCACCTCGGCTTACTGCAAACTTCACCTCCCTGGTTGAAGTGATCTTCCTACCTCATCCAGCTGAGGAGCTGGGATTACAGGCACATGCCACTATGCTCAGCTAATTTTTGTATTTTCCATAGAGACAGGAGTTCTTCATGTTGGTCAGGCTGGTCTTGAACTGCTAATGTCAGGTGCTCTGCTCGCCTCAGCCTCCCAAATTGCTGGATTTACAGGAGTGAGCCACTGCACCCTGCCACTCCCAGACATTTTTGTTTTCTTTCTTTTCCAGATGGAATCTTGCCGTTTCAGCCAGGCTGGTGTGCAGTGGCTCGATATCGGCTTACTGCAGGCTCCACCTTTTGGGTTCAAGCAGTTCTCCTGCCTCAGCCTCCCAAGTAGCTAGGATTTGAAGTGCATGCTAGCAGGCCCAGGTATTTTTTGTATTTTTAGTAGAGATGGGGTTTTGCCATATTGGCCAAGCTGGTCTAGAACTCCTAACCTCAGGTGATCTGTCTGCCTCGGCTTCTGAGGTGGGTGGATCACGAGGTCGAGAGATCGAGATCATCCTGGTCAACACGGTGAAGCTCTGTCTCTACTAAAAATACAAAAAATCAGCTGGGCATGGTGGCACGTGCCTGTAATCCCAGCTACTCAGGAGGCTGAGGCAGGAGAATTGCCTGAACCAGGAGGCGGAGGTTGCAGTGAGCTGAGATTGCGCCATTGCATTCCAGCCTGGGTAAGAAGAGTGAAAACTCCGTCTCAAAAAAAAAAAAAAAAAAAAGAATTTGAATATAACTTAATCCTTTATTACTAAAAGAATGCTCAACTCAAGGGGACACAGATCACTCATTTTGACTTCATGAGCTATGGCACTTAGAGACAACTTTTTGAAAATACACAGCTTAAACTGTCCGTGCTTTAAGTGCTAGACAAGTTTTTAAGAATACACAGCTAAAATGGTCCCCGCTTTAAGTGCTTTAGGAAAATGGATTTCAGGCAAGGCCAGGCACATCGATTTCAGAAAAGTCGATTTCAGACAAGGCACGTCGATTCCAGAGAAATTGATTTCAGGCAAGGCCAAACAAGTCGATTCCAAAAAAATCGATTTCGGGCAAGGCAAGGGAAGTCAATTCCAGAAAAATCGATGTCAGACAAGGGGAGGCAAGCAGATTTCAGAAAAATCGATTTCAGAGAAGAAAAGTCAATTCCAGAAAAGTTGATTCGAGAAAAGGCCAGAAAAGTCGATTTCAGAAAAATCGATTTCAGACAAGGCAGGTCGATTCCAGAAAAGTCAATTTCCAAAAAAAAAGCAAGTCGAATCCAGGAAAATAGGCTTCAGGCAAGGCCAGACAAGTCGATTCCAGAAAAGTGAATTTCAGACCAGACAAGTGGGTTGCAGAAAAGTCTATTTTAAAAAAAGGCAAATCAAGTCGAAGCTAGGAAAATACATTTCAGGCGAGGCCATACAAGTTGATTCCAGAAAAATCGATTTCAGACCAGACAAGTGGATACCAGAAAAGTCGATTTGAGAACAGGCCAGGCAAGTCCACTTCAGAAAAATCAATTTCAGACAAGGCAGGCCGATTCCAGAAAAGTCAATTTAAAAAAAGACAAGGCAAGTCGAATCCAGGAAAATAGATTTCAGGCAAGGCTAGGCAAGTGAATTTCAGAAAACTCGATTTCAGACAAGGCAAGTCAATTCCAGAAAAGTCAATTTCAAAAAAAAAAAAAAAAAAAAGGCAAGTCTAATCCAGGAAAATAGGCTTCAGGCAAGGCCAGACAAGTCGATTTCAGACCAGACAAGTGGGTTGCAGAAAAGTCAATTTCAATAAAAAGGCAAGGCAAGTCGAATATAGGAAAATACATTTCAGGCGAGGCCAGACAAGTCGATTCCAGAAAAATCGATTTCAGACCAGAGAAGTGGATATCAGAAAAGTCGATTTGAGAACAGGCCAGGCAAGTCCACTTCAGAAAAATCGATTTCCGAGAAGGCAAGTCGATTCCAGAAAAGTCGATTTCAGACCAGACAGGGTTAGGGTTAGGGTTAGGGTTAGGGTTAGGGGTTAGGGTTAGGGTTAGGGTTAGGGTTAGGGGTTAGGGTTAGGGTTAGGGTTAGGGTTAGGGTTAGGGTTAGGTTAGGGTTAGGGTTAGGGTTTAGGGTTAGGGTTAGGGTTAGGGTTAGGGTTAGGGTTAGGGTTAGGGTTAGGGTTAGGGTTAGGGATTAGGGTTAGGGTTAGGGTTAGGGTTAGGGTTAGGGTTAGGGTTAGGGTTAGGGTTAGGGTTAGGGTTAGGGTTAGGGTTAGGGTTAGGGTTAGGGTTAGGGTTAGGGTTAGGGTTAGGGTTAGGGTTAGGGTTAGGGTTAGGGTTAGGGTTAGGGTTAGGGTTAGGGTTAGGGTTAGGGTTAGGGTTAGGGTTAGGGTTAGGGTTAGGGTTAGGGTTAGGGTTAGGGTTAGGGTTAGGGTTAGGGTTAGGGTTAGGGTTAGGGTTAGGGTTAGGGTTAGGGTTAGGGTTAGGGTTAGGGTTAGGGTTAGGGTTAGGGTTAGGGTTAGGGTTAGGGTTAGGGTTAGGGTTAGGGTTAGGGTTAGGGTTAGGGTTAGGGTTAGGGTTAGGGTTAGGGTTAGGGTTAGGGTTAGGGTTAGGGTTAGGGTTAGGGTTAGGGTTAGGGTTAGGGTTAGGGTTAGGGTTAGGGTTAGGGTTAGGGTTAGGGTTAGGGTTAGGGTTAGGGTTAGGGTTAGGGTTAGGGTTAGGGTTAGGGTTAGGGTTAGGGTTAGGGTTAGGGTTAGGGTTAGGGTTAGGGTTAGGGTTAGGGTTAGGGTTAGGGTTAGGGTTAGGGTTAGGGTTAGGGTTAGGGTTAGGGTTAGGGTTAGGGTTAGGGTTAGGGTTAGGGTTAGGGTTAGGGTTAGGGTTAGGGTTAGGGTTAGGGTTAGGGTTAGGGTTAGGGTTAGGGTTAGGGTTAGGGTTAGGGTTAGGGTTAGGGTTAGGGTTAGGGTTAGGGTTAGGGTTAGGGTTAGGGTTAGGGTTAGGGTTAGGGTTAGGGTTAGGGTTAGGGTTAGGGTTAGGGTTAGGGTTAGGGTTAGGGTTAGGGTTAGGGTTAGGGTTAGGGTTAGGGTTAGGGTTAGGGTTAGGGTTAGGGTTAGGGTTAGGGTTAGGGTTAGGGTTAGGGTTAGGGTTAGGGTTAGGGTTAGGGTTAGGGTTAGGGTTAGGGTTAGGGTTAGGGTTAGGGTTAGGGTTAGGGTTAGGGTTAGGGTTAGGGTTAGGGTTAGGGTTAGGGTTAGGGTTAGGGTTAGGGTTAGGGTTAGGGTTAGGGTTAGGGTTAGGGTTAGGGTTAGGGTTAGGGTTAGGGTTAGGGTTAGGGTTAGGGTTAGGGTTAGGGTTAGGGTTAGGGTTAGGGTTAGGGTTAGGGTTAGGGTTAGGGTTAGGGTTAGGGTTAGGGTTAGGGTTAGGGTTAGGGTTAGGGTTAGGGTTAGGGTTAGGGTTAGGGTTAGGGTTAGGGTTAGGGTTAGGGTTAGGGTTAGGGTTAGGGTTAGGGTTAGGGTTAGGGTTAGGGTTAGGGTTAGGGTTAGGGTTAGGGTTAGGGTTAGGGTTAGGGTTAGGGTTAGGGTTAGGGTTAGGGTTAGGGTTAGGGTTAGGGTTAGGGTTAGGGTTAGGGTTAGGGTTAGGGTTAGGGTTAGGGTTAGGGTTAGGGTTAGGGTTAGGGTTAGGGTTAGGGTTAGGGTTAGGGTTAGGGTTAGGGTTAGGGTTAGGGTTAGGGTTAGGGTTAGGGTTAGGGTTAGGGTTAGGGTTAGGGTTAGGGTTAGGGTTAGGGTTAGGGTTAGGGTTAGGGTTAGGGTTAGGGTTAGGGTTAGGGTTAGGGTTAGGGTTAGGGTTAGGGTTAGGGTTAGGGTTAGGGTTAGGGTTAGGGTTAGGGTTAGGGTTAGGGTTAGGGTTAGGGTTAGGGTTAGGGTTAGGGTTAGGGTTAGGGTTAGGGTTAGGGTTAGGGTTAGGGTTAGGGTTAGGGTTAGGGTTAGGGTTAGGGTTAGGGTTAGGGTTAGGGTTAGGGTTAGGGTTAGGGTTAGGGTTAGGGTTAGGGTTAGGGTTAGGGTTAGGGTTAGGGTTAGGGTTAGGGTTAGGGTTAGGGTTAGGGTTAGGGTTAGGGTTAGGGTTAGGGTTAGGGTTAGGGTTAGGGTTAGGGTTAGGGTTAGGGTTAGGGTTAGGGTTAGGGTTAGGGTTAGGGTTAGGGTTAGGGTTAGGGTTAGGGTTAGGGTTAGGGTTAGGGTTAGGGTTAGGGTTAGGGTTAGGGTTAGGGTTAGGGTTAGGGTTAGGGTTAGGGTTAGGGTTAGGGTTAGGGTTAGGGTTAGGGTTAGGGTTAGGGTTAGGGTTAGGGTTAGGGTTAGGGTTAGGGTTAGGGTTAGGGTTAGGGTTAGGGTTAGGGTTAGGGTTAGGGTTAGGGTTAGGGTTAGGGTTAGGGTTAGGGTTAGGGTTAGGGTTAGGGTTAGGGTTAGGGTTAGGGTTAGGGTTAGGGTTAGGGTTAGGGTTAGGGTTAGGGTTAGGGTTAGGGTTAGGGTTAGGGTTAGGGTTAGGGTTAGGGTTAGGGTTAGGGTTAGGGTTAGGGTTAGGGTTAGGGTTAGGGTTAGGGTTAGGGTTAGGGTTAGGGTTAGGGTTAGGGTTAGGGTTAGGGTTAGGGTTAGGGTTAGGGTTAGGGTTAGGGTTAGGGTTAGGGTTAGGGTTAGGGTTAGGGTTAGGGTTAGGGTTAGGGTTAGGGTTAGGGTTAGGGTTAGGGTTAGGGTTAGGGTTAGGGTTAGGGTTAGGGTTAGGGTTAGGGTTAGGGTTAGGGTTAGGGTTAGGGTTAGGGTTAGGGTTAGGGTTAGGGTTAGGGTTAGGGTTAGGGTTAGGGTTAGGGTTAGGGTTAGGGTTAGGTTAGGGTTAGGGTTAGGGTTAGGGTTAGGGTTAGGGTTAGGGTTAGGGTTAGGGTTAGGGTTAGGGTTAGGGTTAGGGTTAGGGTTAGGGTTAGGGTTAGGGTTAGGGTTAGGGTTAGGGTTAGGGTTAGGGTTAGGGTTAGGGTTAGGGTTAGGGTTAGGGTTAGGGTTAGGGTTAGGGTTAGGGTTAGGGTTAGGGTTAGGGTTAGGGTTAGGGTTAGGGTTAGGGTTAGGGTTAGGGTTAGGGTTAGGGTTAGGGTTAGGGTTAGGGTTAGGGTTAGGGTTAGGGTTAGGGTTAGGGTTAGGGTTAGGGTTAGGGTTAGGGTTAGGGTTAGGGTTAGGGTTAGGGTTAGGGTTAGGGTTAGGGTTAGGGTTAGGGTTAGGGTTAGGGTTAGGGTTAGGGTTAGGGTTAGGGTTAGGGTTAGGGTTAGGGTTAGGGTTAGGGTTAGGGTTAGGGTTAGGGTTAGGGTTAGGGTTAGGGTTAGGGTTAGGGTTAGGGTTAGGTTAGGGTTAGGGTTAGGGTTAGGGTTAGGGTTAGGGTTAGGGTTAGGGTTAGGGTTAGGGGTTAGGGTTAGGGTTAGGGTTAGGGTTAGGGTTAGGGTTAGGGTTAGGGTTAGGGTTAGGGTTAGGTTAGGGTTAGGGTTAGGGTTAGGGTTAGGGTTAGGGTTAGGGTTAGGGTTAGGGTTAGGGTTAGGGTTAGGGTTAGGGTTAGGGTTAGGGTTAGGTTAGGGTTAGGGTTAGGGTTAGGGTTAGGGTTAGGGTTAGGGTTAGGGTTAGGGTTAGGGTTAGGGTTAGGGTTAGGGTTAGGGTTAGGGTTAGGGTTAGGGTTAGGGTTAGGGTTAGGGTTAGGGTTAGGGTTAGGGTTAGGGTTAGGGTTAGGGTTAGGGTTAGGGTTAGGGTTAGGGTTAGGGTTAGGGTTAGGGTTAGGGTTAGGGTTAGGGTTAGGGTTAGGGTTAGGGTTAGGGTTAGGGTTAGGGTTAGGGTTAGGGTTAGGGTTAGGGTTAGGGTTA
>NC_133463.1:92578015-92579294 GCF_048565385.1 Saimiri boliviensis | reverse complement strand
CTAACCCTAACCCTAACCCTACCCTGACCCCTAACCCTAACCCTAACCCTAACCCTAACCCTAACCCTAACCCTAACCCTAACCTCCCCTAACCCTAACCCTACCCTAACCCTAACCCCTAACCCTAACCCCTACCACCCTAACCCTAACCCTAACCCTAACCCCTAACCCTAACCCTAACCCTAACCCTAACCCTAACCCTAACCCTAACCCTAACCCTAACCCTAACCCTAACCCTAACCCTAACCCTAACCCTAACCCTAACCCTAACCCTAACCCTAACCCTAACCCTAACCCTAACCCTAACCCTAACCCTAACCCTAACCCTAACCCTAACCCTAACCCTAACCCTAACCCTAACCCTAACCCTAACCCTAACCCTAACCCTAACCCTAACCCTAACCCTAACCCTAACCCTAACCCTAACCCTAACCCTAACCCTAACCTAACCCTAACCCTAACCCTAACCCTAACCCTAACCCTAACCCTAACCCTAACCTAACCCTAACCCTAACCCTAACCCTAACCCTAACCCTAACCCTAACCCTAACCCTAACCCTAACCCTAACCCTAACCCTAACCCTAACCCTAACCCTAACCCTAACCCTAACCCTAACCCTAACCCTAACCCTAACCCTAACCCTAACCCTAACCCTAACCCTAACCCTAACCCTAACCCTAACCCTAACCCTAACCCTAACCCTAACCCTAACCCTAACCCTAACCCTAACCCTAACCCTAACCTAACCCTAACCCTAACCCTAACCCTAACCCTAACCCTAACCCTAACCCTAACCCTAACCCTAACCCTAACCCTAACCCTAACCCTAACCCTAACCCTAACCCTAACCCTAACCCTAACCCTAACCCTAACCCTAACCCTAACCCTAACCCTAACCCTAACCCTAACCCTAACCCTAACCCTAACCCTAACCCTAACCCTAACCCTACCCTAACCCTAACCCTAACCCTAACCCTAACCCTAACCTAACCCTAACCCTAACCCTAACCCTAACCCTAACCCTAACCCTAACCCTAACCCTAACCCTAACCCTAACCCTAACCCTAACCCTAACCCTAACCCTAACCCTAACCCTAACCCTAACCCTAACCCTAACCCTAACCCTAACCCTAACCCTAACCCTAACCCTAACCTAACCCTAACCCTAACCCTAACCCTAACCCTAACCCTAACCCTAACCCTAACCCTAACCCTAACCCTAACCCTAACCCTAACCCTAACCCTAACCCCTAACCCTAACCCTAACCCTAACCCTAA